>NC_057795.1:698665968-698965968 GCF_018294505.1 Triticum aestivum | reverse complement strand
TCGGTTTATTTTCGGTTTTTTTAGTTTCGGTTTTTTTCGTTAGATCAGTTTCATTTTCAGTTTAGTTTAATTAGCGAGCGTTCGCTCGTTTGTTCATTTTAATGAACATGTTCGTCAGATTAGTTTAGTTAACGAACGTTCGTTCGTTAACCCGTTCGTCGTTTTTTCTTTTTCTCGGATTTAACCCGCGATTTTTCTGATCGCGATTCCTGATCCGATTTTCGTTTTAGTATAACTTTTCACTCGTTTATCGGAATCAGGCAATTCAAGTGCCTGGAGTTTCATCTCGAAACCCTCTTTCTGAATAATCTACTTAAACAAGTTTTTGCTTCTGTAAAATTTGACTTAGATCTAGATTAGTAAAATGAAGCTGTTTTCTTTCGCCGTTTGACTTTCGTTGCTTTGTTTGATTTGTTTCTTTTGCAAACCGGAGTTCTTAAGTTGAACATTCTGGTTAGATCTTTTATTCGATTTTTACCTGTGCATTAGAAGAGTACTTATTGTATGCTTGTTTGTTTGTCTGTGATAGAATACCCGGAGTGCGCCGCTTGTTACTTCTAGTCTCTAGGTCTCGCGGATCATCAGCAAGGCAAGTAACACTTTGATCATACCTTTTCTACTACCCAGTTTTATGCATTAGATCAATCCTCAAACATTGCATGATTAGGATCTAATTAAATTGTGGGATGGGAAGTAGATGAGGTAGCACCTATTACCTATTTTATTATCAAACCTTTGGGAGTTACTTCTATGTTTGCTTATTATGCCATGCTATGCTAGTAGACGTGGATTGGGTGAGTGAATTTCCATGACAGATGTGAGATTGTTAAATTAATGGTTTATTTAAGGTGGCAACTTAAGTACACATCTGGGTGGATTGAGGCACCTGGTTTCTATCAGGACTTGCCTGTATTTCTTCGGACCGCCACCCAGACTCAAAGGGATCATGAGATTATTCAAACTAGAAACTTCCGTGTGCAGCCACATGCTATTATGGGCTCTAGCATAGTTGACTAAGTTGTGCGTACTCTTACGGGGTGGACTAGCAGATGTAGGGGATGTAGGTTGGTACGGTCTACCCCTATGTAAGGTGCAAGTGCTTCTGAAAGACTGTGTCTCGGTCATCCGTTTCTCAAACACCATGTAGTGCGAGAAACCAAACGGAGGCGATTGAGTCATGTGGGGAAAAGTGCGCAAACCTCTGCAGAGTGTATAAACTAATCATGGTTAGTCGTGTCCCCGGTTATGGACATCTTGAGTATCTAGTACCTGGATATCATGTGAATCTCATCATGTTACTTCTAAATTAATATTGTTGGGTTTTAATGAGTATTTTTAATTGGGATTGAGAATCCTGTCGACCATTCTCAATGTTTAACAACCACCATGATAGTTAAATAAATTTATTCCTTTGCAGTAGGGAAAAATTGGCTTTATGCAAAACTGTAACCATAGAGCTTTACCACCAGCCAAATATGCATGTAGTACAGCTTATTCCATGGTTATTCTCTATGTGTTACTTTGCCAGCATATTCCATGTGCTGACCCGTTTTCGGGCTGCAACGTTTCATGTTGCAGACTTTTCAGACGACGAGTAATATGCCTTTAGGTCGTGGTTCTATGCTCAGTGATGCCGTTGGAGTTGATGGACTCGCTTATCTTCCAAGCCTTCCGCTGTTATCGTTTTAGATGGCCTGAAGCCATACTTATTTCAATAAGTTCTCTTTTGAGACATTCGATGTAATAAGTGTGTGATTGCTACTCTGTTATAAATCCTCCAAGTACTGTGTGGTGTCAGCATTACTGATCCAGGGATGACACTGAGCACAGAGATCAGACTGTTTGAGGTCTGGTCGCTACACCAAGGATCGCAATGGCAGGTCACGTCGCAACAAGAATAAATGCTACATTAATGGCGACAATAATGAGTATACGGCAGTCAACGTCAGATTCAAAGGCTCGAAACCCGGTCAGCGGAAGAAGTCATTCAAAAGAACTACTACGGGTCCGTCCAATTTGGACCGAATACTCGATCGCTCGTGCCAGATACACGGCACCCCCGAAAAGCCAGCCAACCACACCAACAGGGACTGTTGGGTATTCAAGCAGGCAGGCAAGCTTATTGCTGAAAACAATGACAAGGGGCTGCATAGCGATGACGAAGAAGAGACCCGACCGCCGAACAACAGAGGACAGAAGGGTTTTCCCCCACAAGTGCGGATGGTGAATATGATATACGCAACCCACATACCCAAGAGGGAGCGGAAGCGTGCACTCAGGGACGTATACACGATCGAGCCAGTCGCCCCGAAGTTCAACCCATGGTCCTCCTACCCGATCACTTTTGATCGAAGGGACCACCCCACCAGCATCCGCCACAGCAGATTCGCCGCATTGGTTTTAGACCCAATCGTCGATGGATTTCACCTCACAAGAGTCCTGATGGACGGCGGCAGCAGCCTGAACCTGCTTTATCATGACATAGTGCGCAAGATGGGCATAGACCCCTCAAGGATTAAACCCACAAAGACGACCTTCAAAGGCGTCATACCAAGTTTAGAGGCCAATTGTACGGGCTCAGTCACACTGGAAGTGGTCTTCGGATCCCCGGATAACTTCCATAGCGAGGAGTTAATCTTCGACATAGTTCCGTTCCGCAGCGGCTATCACGCTTTGCTCAGACGAACTACTTTTGCAAAGTTCAACGCGGTGTCGCACTACGCATACCTCAAGCTCAATATGCCAGGCCCTCGAGGAGTCATCACGGTCAACGGAAACACCGAGCGCTCCCTCCGAACGGAGGAACATACAGTGGCTCTCGCGGCAGAAGTACAATGCAGCCTCTCAAGGCAATTCTCGAGTCCGGGCATTTAGCGACTGGACACGGCCAAATGCGCCCGAAGTAACCTACAACAAGACCACCTGGCGCGTTCCGAGCACGCGTAGCAATGCGACCCCAACCCCAGCCCTCGCAAGATCGCAAGACTGCTCCTTCGCGTACATCAGTACGCTCTAGAGATACCATGGGCATAGGGGAAGGGGCACGACCACGACAGGCCCAGAATGCGGCTCAACCACATCAGGGGCTCCCAAGTGTGTCATTTCTTTTTTTCCTTTTTTCTTTCTTACCCACATGACTCCGTTTACCAGAGGCCCTGTCCGGCAGTAGACCGGCCGAACTCACGATGCAATAGCCAGGGAAGGAGAAAGGTCGCGACGAATATCCAGGTGGTCTCCCTTACGAGCATTAAATCTGTTTCATACATCACTCCGCAGCCTACCCCTGAAGGGGGACATGTTTAATAGTCCCGTCCCTTGCTTATCGCACTATTTGTATCACTCTGCATTCATAGCAGTACTTCTTGAATAAAACAATGCAGCACCTTTTTGCTTATAATTGCATTTCTTTCTTATACATATGTTCATTTGCGACATGTTGCATCCGTACACTTTGGTACGGCTAAAAACACCAGGGGCTTATGTTCCCCACATCATGGTGTGATAAGTCCGAACACTTTCACAAGTGCGGCACCCCGAACTTATAGCATTATATGCATCAGCTCTGAATCATGTCTTGGGTCAATAGTTGGGTTTGCCTGGCTCCCATGTTTTGGTACCTTACGTTCCGTTGTATCGGCTAAGGTAGCACTGGGAGAACCATTGCGATTGTGCCCCAGTTGAGCTGGGCTAACGCCTCAGTGGAGAAAGCTAAAACTGACCGTCATGATGAGGCGAGAGCCGGTCGCTGTTCGAGAGGTTTTTCGAGTCCCTAAAGACTTATGCCGCTTAGAGCGAGGAACCGGCTTTGTTCGGCCCAGGCGTGGATAGCGCCCCGAATTCGGCCTTCCGAATTCGGCCGAAATTTAAAATTATAGAATTCTATGGCTAAGTGGGAGTGTTCAAGCATTATAAGTCCGGTTGCCTAGTTCGTCGTGTTGAGCGCCTCCCTAGATGGACCCAAATATGGGAACAAGAGTGCTCAAATTTATAACGAACACCCCAGCACTCGTGGCATGGGGGCTGAAGCCGATGACTTGCCATCTCTCAGATTTGATAAACAGTCGCACAAAAGGTAATATTTTAAATCAACAAGCGTTGCTTAGCGCATATGAACAAAGTTTTCTGCGCACAGGATAACAAAATGCGAGTTTACTCAAATATTACATTATTGGAGCACTCACCCGCAATAGTGCGGGCACCCTTCAGGACACTCTTGTAATACATCTCGGGCGTGCGATACTCCTTGCCCGGCGGTGGCGCGTCCGTCACAAGCTTCTCAGCATCCATCTTGCCCCAGTGCACCTTAGCACGGGCAAGGGCCCGACGGGCACCTTCAATACAGGCAGATCGCTTGATGACCTCAACCCATGGACACGCATCCACCAGCCACCGCACCAGGCCGAAGTAGCTCCCAGTCATGGCCTCATTGGGCCACAGCCGAACTATGAGGCCCTTCATGGCCTGTTCGGCCACCTTGTGGAGCTCGACCAGCTGCTTCAGCTGGTCGCTAAGGGGAACCGGATGTCCGGCCTCAGCATACTGAGACCATTAGACCTTCTCCATCGAGCTCCCCTCCTCGGCCCTGTAGAAAGCGGCAGCATCGGACACGCTGCAGGGCAGATCTGCGAACACTCCTGGGGAGCTCCGAATTTGGGTAAGTAACACGTAATCCACATCCACATGCTTGCTTTGCATGAAACATGCCTTACCCGACGCTATTTTCTTCAACGCCTTGATTTCCTGGAGAGCCTTGTAGGCTTTGGCCTTAGCGGCTTTGGCACTCTCAAGAGCCGATGCAAGCTCGGACTCTCGAGTCTTCGAGTCACGCTCCAAACTCTCATGTTTTTCCATGAGAGCCTGGAGCTCTTGCCGTACCTCCGTCACCCGCGCCTCCTACTTCTCTCGCTCGGTGCACTCCATGGCCGCATTATGTTTGGCCATGGACACCGCCTCCTTCAGGGTCGCCACCTCGTTTGTGGCCACTGCAATACCCACATTATCCTTGTCATTCTTTTTGCAACCAAATCCTTTTCTGTAAGGTACAACTTTAATAAGGTGCTACTCACCTTCTTTGTCCTCGAGCTGCTTCTTGGCACGGCCGAGCTTGTTCTCGGACCGCTCGAGGTTTTGCTTCAAAGCATTGACCTCCGCAGTCAGTGCGGTAGACGTCAGTAGGGTAGCCTGCAATCCCATATCAACATATTTTTTATGACTCCTGCGTATATCTTTTTAGATCCTCAGTCCGGATTTTCTTTCCGAACACCGAACCGAGCATCAGGGGCTACTTTCTATGCGGTACTATTTTACATATATCAATATTCTTACCTCAAAGCCTGATAGAAGGCTGCTGCAGGCTTCGGTCAGCCCGCTTTTGGCAAGCTGGACCTTCTGAATCACCGCACTCATGACAGTGCGGTGTTCCTCCTCGATGGAAGCGCCATTGAGCGCCTCCAGCAGGTTATCCGGCGCCTCCGGTTGGACGGAGGCTTCCGGCGCCATGGTCTTGCCCTTCTTATGAAGGGACAGTCCGCCGGACTCCGGAACCACTACAGGTTCCGGTGCGGAGTCTGGCACGAAGTCCAGGAGGTCGCCCTGTGCCACCTCCGGGTCCTCCTCCTCCGGATGGATCCCTCTCTGGGATCCCACCTCGACGTTGTCAGCATCGCGGGGAGAGGAGGCGGTTGGAAGTGAAGTGTTGTTCACATCTGACGAGCCCAAGGACCCGCTCGGCGAAGCGGGAAGATCGTCCTTGGGCGGACTGCAGGGTTGTATGCGGCGTTAGAAAGACACCAAGCGGCAAACAGAAAAATCATGAAGTCATTCGGGAGTCTGGATACTTACGATCTCGCTAGGGGCTTGGCCCTTGGAGGCCAATCCTTGTCGTCGTCACCGGCGTTGGTGGAACAGTCCAGGGGAAGAGTCCTTCCCTTCTTGGACCCTTCGGCCTCCCTAGCTGGGGAGGCCTTCCTTTTCTTCCCTCCCCCCGCTGGGGGAGAGGCCTTTTTCTTCTCCTCCTTGTCCTTAGGGGAGGAGTCCGCCTCGGAGTCATCAGACACCTGAAAACGGGAACTCTTTCAAGTACCCATGGCTTCCTTCTTGGCCTTCTTCTCCGGCACCACATGGGGTGCCGGAACCAGCAGCCCCACCAGATGGGCATCCACTAGGTCTTCTGGCAAGGGGGCCGGACAGTTAGTCTGCTCGGCCTTCTTCAGCCAGTCCTGTCAAAGGAAAGGGAGTTTAGATCCCGCATAGAGTCAAACTATGGAAAACAAGTATCCCGTAAAGGGTAAAATCATTTAACTCATCAGCCTGACGCTGCGAGCGGAATCCGCGATCTTCGGTAGCGGATGCGGGAGCCTCGGCGCCCTTAAAAAGCACCTTCCAGGCATCTTCGTACCTAGTGTCGAAGAGCCCGCTCAAGGTTCGGTGCTGAGCCAGATCGAACTCCCACAATTTAAAGGCCCATTGTTGGCACGGGAGAATCCGGCGGATGAGCATGACCTGGACTACGTTGACGAGCTTGAGCTTCTTCTCCACCAGCTTCTGGATACAGGCTTGGAGTCCGGTCAGCTCCTCCGAATTGCCCCAAGTCAGGCCACTCTCCTTCCAAGAGGTGAGCCGTGTGGGGATGCCAGATCTGAATTCGGGGGCCGCTGCCCATTTAGGGTCACACGGCTCGGTGATGTAGAAGCACCCCGATTACCACCCCTTGATGGTTTCCACGAAGGCGCCCTCGAGCCAAGTAACGTTGGGTATCTTGCCCACCATGGCGCCTCCGCATTCCGCTTGATTCCCCATTACGACCTTTGGCTTGACATTGAAGATCTTGAGCCACAAGCTGAAGTGGGGCTGGATGTAGAGGAAAGCCTCGCACATGACGATAAACGCCGAGATGTTGAGGATGAAATTCGGGGCCAGATCATGGAAATCCAGGCCGTAGTAGAACATGAGCCCCCGGACAAAGGGGTGAAGTGGGAAGCCCAGTCCGCGGAGGAAATGGGGAAGGAATACCACCCTCTCATGGGGCCTGGGGGTGGGGATGAGCTGCCCCTTGTCGGGGAGCCGGTGCGCAATGTCGCTGGACAGGTATCCGGCGCTGCGCAACCTCTCGATGTGCCCCTCCGTAACGGAGGAGGTCATCCACTTGCCTCCCGCTCCGGACATGGCTGGGGAAGATTGAGGCGAGATGTGCGGACTTGGGCGCTGGAGATCGAGTACGCGGAGATGGATAAGCAAAGGAGGAAGAAGGCGTAGGTAAAAAGGTGGATCCTTATCCCCTTATATATGGGCAGACGAAACTATGTGTCCCCACCGGCCTGGTAAAACTCGCTTTTCTCCCAAGCGCCGCAATCAATGGCGCGGTTGGGTTGCCCACGTCCGTATTGATGAGAATCCCGGGATAAGGGGAACACGATCTCTGCTTCGACAAGACGTGCCAAGGAAATCGCTTCGCTAAACGCGCTGAGGCGGTATAATAAAAACGATTCGAGTAAAGGCTTGGTTGTGGTGTAACGTCACGCCACGAAATACGTTAGCAGATTGAACTTGTGTAAATATTATTCTCTCTACGGTGGAATGTGGAATCTATTTTGCAGAGCCAGACACTATCCTGGTGTTCACAATCTTCTACAAATTATTCGGAGAAGGAACCCGCCTTGCAATGCCGAAGACAATATGCGCGCCGGACTCGTCGTCGTTGAAGCCTGGTTCAGGGGCTACTGAGGGAGTCCTAGACTAGGGGGTGTCCGGATAGCCAAACTGTCATCATCAGCCGGACTCCAAGACTATGAAGATACAAGATTGAAGACTTCGTCCCGTGTCCGGGTGGGACTTTCCTTGGCGTGGAAGGCAAGCTTGGCGATACGGATATGTAGATCAACTACCATTGTAACCGACTCTATGTAACCCTAGCCCTCTCCGGTGTCTATATAAACCCGATGGTTTTAGTACGTAGGACAACGACAATAACAACAATCATACCATAGGCTAGCTTCTAGGGTTTAGCCTCCTTGATCTCGTGGTAGATCTACTCTTGTAATACCCACATCATCAATATCAATCAAGCAGGACATAGGGTTTTACCTCCATCAAGAGGGCCCGAACTTGGGTAAAACATCGTGTCCCTTGTCTCATGTTACCATCCGCCTAGACGCACAGTTCGGGACCCCCTACCCGAGATCCGCCGGTTTTGACACCGACAGTCACATTGAGCTCATTATGATGATGCATTACCGAGTGGACCCAGAGATACCTCTCCGTCATACAGAGTGACAAATCCCAGTCTCAATTCATGCCAACCCAACAGACACTTTCGGAGATACCCGTAGTGCACCTTTATAGTCACCCAGTTACGTTGTGACGTTTGGCACACCCAAAGCACTCCTATGGTATCCGGGAGTTGCACAATCTCATGGTCTAAGGAAATGATACATGACATTTGGAAAAGCTCTAGCAAAATGAACTACACGATCTTTATGCTATGCTTAGGATTGGGTCTTGTCCATCACATCATTCTCCTAATGATATGATCCCGTTATCAACGACATCCAATGTCCATAGTCAGGAAACCATGACTATCAGTTGATCAACGAGCTAGTCAACTAGAGGCTCACTAGGGACACATTGTGGTCTATTTATTCACACATGTATTATGATTTCCGGATAACACAATTATAACATGAATAACAAACAATTATCATGAACAAGGAAATATAATAATAATCATTTTATTATTGCCTCTAGGGCATATTTCCAACAGTCTCCCACTTGCACTAGAGTCAATAATCTAGTTACATTGTGATGAATCGAACACCCATAGAGTTCTGGTGTTGATCATGTTTTGCTCTAGGGAGAGGTTTAGTCAACGGATCTGCTACATTCAGGTCCGTATGTACTTTACAAATATCTATGTCTCCATCTTGAACATTTTCATGAATGGAGTTGAAGCGACGCTTGATGTGCCTGGTCTTCTTGTGAAACCTGGGCTCCTTGGCAAGTGCAATAGCTCCAGTGTTGTCACGGAAGAGTGTGATCGGCCCGACGCATTGGGTATGACTCCTAGGTCGGTGATGAACTCCTTCACCCAGAGTGCTTCATGCGCTGCCTCCGAGGCTGCCATGTATTCTGCTTCACATGTAGATTCCGTCACAACGCTTTGCTTGCAACTGCACCATCTTACTGCCCCACCATTCAAAATATACACGTATCCGGTTTGTGACTTAGAGTCATCCAGATCTGTGTCGAAGCTAGCGTCGACATAACCCTTTACGACAAGCTCTTCGTCACCTCCAAAAATAAGAAACATATCCTTAGTCCTTTTCAGGTACTTTAGGATATTCTTGACCGTTGTCCAGTGTTCCTTGCCGGGATTACTTTGGTACTTTCCTACCAAACTTACGGCAAGGCTTACATCAGGTCTGGTACACAACATGGCATACATAATAGACCCTATGGCTAAGGCATAGGGGATGACACTCATCTCTTCTATATCTTCTGCCGTGGTCGGGCATTAAGCCGAGCTCAATCTCACACCTTGCAATACAGGCAAGAACCCTTTCTTGGACTAATCCATATTGAACTTCTTCAATATCTTATCAAGGTATGTGCTTTGTGAAAGACCTATGAGGCGTCTCGATCTATCCCTATAGATCTTGATGCCTAGTATGTAAGCAGCTTCTCCAAGGTCCTTCATTGAAAAACACTTATTCAAGTAGGCCCTAATGCTGTCCAAAAGTTCTATGTCATTTCCCATCAAAAGTATGTCATCCACATATAATATGAGAAATGCTACAGAGCTCCCACTCACTTTCTTGTAAACGCAGGCTTCTCCATATGTCTGCATAAACCCAAACGCTTTGATCATCTCATCAAAGCGAATGTTCCAACTCCGAGATGCTTGCACGAGCCCATAAATGGATCGCTGGAGTTTGCATACCTTGTTAGCATTCTCGGGATCGACAAAACCTTCCGGCTGCATCATATACAGTTCTTCCTTAAGATAGCCGTTAAGGAATGCCGTTTTGACGTCCACTTGCCATATCTCATAATCATAGTATGCGGCAACTGCTAACATGATTCGGACGGACTTCAGCTTCGCTACGGGAGAGAAAGTCTCATCATAGTCAACCCCATGAACTTGCCGATAATCCTTAGCGACAAGTAGAGCTTTATAGATTGTAACATTACCATCCGCGTCCGTCTTCTTCTTAAAGATCCATTTATTTTCTATCGGTCGCCGATCATCGCGCAAGTCTGTCAAAGTCCATACTTTGTTTTCATACATGGATTCTATCTCAGATTGCATGGCTTCAAGCCATTTGTTGGAATCTGGGCCTGCCATCGCTTCTTCATAGTTCGAAGGTTCACTGTTGTCTAACAACATGATTTCCAGGACAGGGTTGCCATACCACTCTGGTGTGGAACGTGTCCTTGTAGACCTACGAAGTTCAGTAGTAACTTGATCCGAAGTACCTTGATCATCATCATTAACTTCCTCTTCAGTTGGTGCTGGCACCACAAGAACATCTTCCTGAGCTGCGCTACTTACCGGTTCAAGAGGTAGTACTTCATCAAGTTCCACTTTCCCCCCACTTACTTCTCTCGAGAGAAACTCTTTCTCCAGAAAGGACCCATTCTTGGCAACAAAGATCTTGCCTTCGGATCTGAGGTAGAAGGTATACCCAATGGTTTCCTTAGGGTATCCTATGAAGGCGCATTTTTCCGACTTGGGTTCGAGCATTTCAGGTTGATGTTTCTTGACATAAGCATCGCATCCCCAAACTTTTAGAAACGACAGCTTAGGTTTCTTACCAAACCATAATTCATACAGTGTCATCTCAACGGATTTAGACGGTGCCCTATTTAAAGTGAATGTAGTTGTCTCTAGAGCGTATCCCCAAAAAGATAGTGGTAAATCGGTAAGAGACATCATAGATCGCACCATATCCAATAAAGTGTGATTACGACGTTCGGACACACCGTTACGCTGAGGTGTTCCAGGCGGCGTGAGTTGTGAAACGATTCCACATTTCCTTAAGTGCGTACCAAATATGTGACTTAAATATTCTCCTCCACGATCTGATCGTAAGAACTTTATCTTTCGGTCACGTTGATTCTATACCTCATTCTGAAATTCCTTGAACTTTTCAAAGGTCTCAGACGTGTGTTTCATCAAGTAGACATACCCATATCTACTCAAGTCATCGGTGAGAGTGAGAACATAACGATATCCTCCGCGAGCCTCAACGCTCATTGGACCGCACACATCAGTATGTATGATTTCCAATAAGTTGGTTGCTCGCTCCATTGTTCCGGAGAACGGAGTCTTGGTCATTTTGCCCATGAGGCATGGTTCGCATGTGTCAAATGATTCATAATCGAGATGCTCTAAAAGTCCATCAGCATGGAGCTTCTTCATGCGCTTGACACCAATGTGACCAAGGCGGCAGTGCCACAAGTATGTGGGACTATCGTTATCAACTTTACATCTTTTGGTATTCACACTATGAATATGTGTAACATCACGTTAGAGATTCATTAAGAATAAACCATTGATCATCAGGGCATGACCATAAAACATATCTCTCATATAAATAGAAAAACCATTATTCTCGGATTTAAATGAGTAGCCATCTCGTATTAAACAAGATCCAGATACAATGTTCATGGTCAAAGCTGGCACTAAATAACAATTATTGAGGTTTAAAACTAAACCCGTAGGTAAATGTAGAGGTAGTGCCGACAGCGATCACATCGACCTTGGAACCATTCCCGACGCGCATCGTCACCTCGTCCTTCGCCAGTCTCCGCTTATTCCGCAGCTCCTGCTTTGAGTTACAAATATGAGCAACCGCACCGGTATCAAATACCCAGGAGCTACTACGAGTACTAGTAAGGTACACATCAATTACATGTATATCACATATACCTTTGGTGTTGTCGGCCTTCTTGTCCGCTAAGTATTTGGGGCAGTTCCGCTTCCAGTGTCTGCTTCCCTTGCAATAAAAGCACTCAGTCTCGGGCTTGGGTCCATTCTTTAGCTTCTTCCCGGCAACTGGCTTACCGGGCGCGGCAACTCCCTTGTCGTCCTTCATGAAGTTCTTCTTACCCTTGCCTTTCTTGAACTTACTGGTTTTATTCACCATCAACACTTGATGTTCCTTTTTGATCTCTACCTGTGCTGATTTCAGCATTGAATATACTTCAGGAATGGTATTTTCCATCCCCTGCATATTTAAGTTCATCACAAAGCT
This sequence comes from Triticum aestivum, assembly GCF_018294505.1. Taxonomy (NCBI): domain Eukaryota; kingdom Viridiplantae; phylum Streptophyta; class Magnoliopsida; order Poales; family Poaceae; genus Triticum; species Triticum aestivum. Next base: position 698,953,717 of record NC_057795.1, on the reverse strand, counting down.
CTTGTAGCTCGGTGGAAGCGACTGAAGGATTCTGTCAATAACCGCGTCATCCGGGAGATTAACTCCCAGCTGAGTCAAGCGGTTGTGCAACCCAGACATTTTGAGTATGTGCTCACTGACAGAACTATTTTCCTCCATCTTACAACTGAAGAACTTGTCGGAGACTTCATATCTGTCGACCCGGGCATGAGCTTGGAAAACCATTTTCAGCTCTTCGAACATCTCATATGCTCCGTGTTGCTCAAAACGCTTTTGGAGCCCCGGTTCTAAGCTGTAAAGCATGCCGCACTGAACGAGGGAGTAATCATCAGCACGAGACTGCCAAGCGTTCATAACGTCTTGGTTCTGTAGGAAGGGTGCTTCACCTAGCGGTGCTTCTAAGACATAATCTTTCTTTGCAGCTATGAGGATGATCCTCAGGTTCTGGACCAAGTCCGTATAGTTGCTCCCATCATCTTTCAGCTTTGTTTTCTCTAGGAACGCGTTGAAGTTGAGGTGGACATGAGCATTGGCCATTTGATCTATAAGACATTTTTGCAAAGGTTTTTAGACTAAGTTCATGATAATTAAGTTCATCTAATCAAATTATTTAATGAACTCCCACTCACATTAGACATCCCTCTAGTCATCTAAGTGATACATGATCCGAGTCAACTAGGCCGTGTCCGATCATCACGTGAGATGGACTAGTCATCATCGGTGAACATCTCCATGTTGATCGTATCTTCCATACGACTCGTGTTCGACCTTTTGGTCTCTTGTGTTCCGAGGCCATGTCTGTACATGCTAGGCTCGTCAAGTTAACCTAAGTGTTTATGCATGTGTAAATCTGTCTTACACCCGTTGTATGTGAATGTTAGAATCTATCACACCCGATCATCACGTGGTGCTTCGAAACAACAAACTTTCGCAATGGCGCACAGTTAGGGGGAACACTTTCTTGAAATTATTATGAGGGGTCATCTTATTTACTACCGTCGTTCTAAGTAAACAAGATGCAAAAACATGATAAACATCATATGTAATCAAATAGTGACATGATATGGCCAATATCATATAGCTCCTTTGATCTCCATCTTCGGGGCTCCATGATCATCTTCGTCACCGGCATGACACCATGATCTCCATCATCGTGTCTCCATGAAGTTGCTCGCCAACTATTACTTCTACTACTATGGCTAACGGTTTAGCAATAAAGTAAAGTAATTACATGGCGTTTAATCATTGACACGCAGGTCATACAATAATTAAGAAAAACTCCTATGGCTCCTGCCGGTTGTCATACTCATCGACATGCAAGTCGTGATTCCTATTACAAGAATATGATCTCATACATCACATATATATCATTCATCACAACTTTTGGCCATATCACATCACAAGGCACATGCTCCAAAAACAAGTTAGACGTCCTCTAATTGTTGTTGCATGTTTTTACGTGGCTGAAATAGGGTTCTAGCAAGAACGTTTTCTTACCTACGTGAAAGCCACAACGTGATACGCCAACTTCTATTTACCCTTCATAAGGACCCTTTTCATCGAATCCGCTCCGACTAAAGTGGGGGAGACAGACATCCGCTAGCCACCTTATGCAACTAGTGCATGTCAGTCGGTGGAACCTGTCTCACGTAAGCGTACGTGTAAGGTCGGTCCGGGCCGCTTCATCCCACAATACCGCTAAAGCAAAATAAGACTAGTAGTGGCAAGAAAGTTGACAACATCTACGCCCACAACAAATTGTGTTCTACTCGTGCAAAGAGAACTACGCATAGACCTAGCTCATGATGCCACTATTGGGGAATGTTGCAGAAAATAAAAAAATTATATGGTTCACCAAGATCAATCTATGAGTTCATCTAGCAATGAGAGAGAGGAGTGCATCTACATACCCTTGTAGATCGCGAGCGGAAGCGTTCAAGAGAACGGGGTTGAGGGAGTCATACTCGTCGTGATCCAAATCACCGATGATCCTAGTGCTGAATGGACAGCACCTCCGCGTTCAACACACATACGGTTGGGAAGACGTCTCCTCCTTATTGATCTAGCAAGGGGGAAGGAGAGCTTGATGAAGATCCAGCAGCATGACGGCGTGGTGGTGGATGCAGCAGCAGTCTCAGCAGGGCTTCGCCAAGCTCTACGAGAGGGAGAGGTGTAGCAGAGGGAGAGGAAGGCGCCAAGAGCATGGGTGCGGCTGCCCTCCCTCCCCACTCTTTATATAGGGCCCCTAGGGGGGGGCGCCGGCCCTAGGATATGCAATCTCCAAGGGGGGGCGGCGGCCAAGGGGGTGGCTTGCCCCCCAAGCCAAGTGGAGGCGCCCCCCCAGCCCTAGGGTTTCCAACCCTAGGCGCAGGGGGGCGCACCAGCCCACTAGGGGCTGATTCCCCTCCCACTTTAGCCCACGGGGCCCTCCGGGATAGGTGGCCCCACCCGGTGGACCCCCGAGACCCTTCCGGTGGTCCCGGTACAATATCGATGACCCCGGAAACTTTCCGGATGGCCGAAACCTGACTTCCTATATATAATTCTTCACCTCCGGACCATTCCGGAACTCCTCGTGACGTCCGGGACTTCGAACAACTTTCGGGTTACTGCATACTAATATCTCTACAACCCTAGCGTCACCAAACCTTAAGTGTGTAGATCCTACAGGTTTGGGAGACACGCAGACACGACCGAGATGACTCTTCGGTCAATAACCAATAGCGGGATCTGGATACCCATGTTGGTTCCCACATGCTCCTCGATGATCTCATCGGATGAACCACGATGTCAAGGATTCAAGCAACCCCGTATACAATTCCCTTTGTCAATCGGTACGTTACTTGCCCGAGATTCGATCGTCGGTATCCCAATACCTCGTTTAATCTCGTTACCAGTAAGTCAATTTACTCGTACCGTAATGCATGATCCCATGACCAGACACTTGGTCACATTGAGCTCATTATGATGATGCATTATCGAGTGGGCCCAGAGATACCTCTTCGTCATACGGAGTGACAAATCCCAGTCTCGATTCGTGCCAATGCAACAGACACTTTCGGAGATACCCGTAGTGCACCTTTATAGTCACCCAGTTACGTTGTGACGTTTGGCACACCCAAAGCACTCCTACGGTATCCGGGAGTAGCACAATCTCATGGTCTAAGGAAATGGTACTTGACATTTGGAAAAGCTCTAGCAAAACGAACTACACGATCTTTGTGCTACGCTTAGGATTTGGTCTTGTCCATCACATCATTCTCCTAATGATATGATCCCGTTATCAACTACATCCAATGTCCATAGTCAGGAAACCATGACTATTAGTTGATCAACGAGCTAGTCAACTAGAGGCTCACCAGGGACACGTTGAGGTCTATTTATTCACACATGTATTACGATTTCCGGATAACACAATTATAGCATGAATAACAGACAATTATCAGGAACAAAGAAATATAATAATAATAATTTTATTATAGCCTCTATGGCGTATTTCCAACAGTCTGTGATGCACGTGGTGGCGTCAAGGAAGGTTTCCATAAAGGACTAGAAGTCGAGCTTCTTTGTGTTGGCAACCTTGAGGGCCGCCAGCTTTTCTTCTTTGACGTCCTTGCAATGCACTCGAACCAGTGACAGAGCGACGCCAGCGCCACACCGAGCGGATGACTTCTTCCATTCTTGCAATCGACCGGGGATCTGATCCAGCCGAGCCATTAGAGACTCAGGGTCTTGCGAAAGTTCCGCTTGAGCCCAGAATTCTTCGTCAACCCACGTCATCGCGGCCTTCAGTCGAGCGAGGTAGTCCACAGCACTGTCCAAATGAGACTCCGGTCGCAGCACGTTCAACGCAACGTCGTCTTTGACGGTGCAGTTTATGGGATCGAGACCTGTCTCAACCCGCCCAGTTTCTGCTTCGAAGTCCTGGCAAAGCTCTGTGCAGTCGAAAAAACAACGAGTCGACAGTTCAACAAGGCATGACAGTCAATGTCTCAAATCAGCCGAACCAGAGGAAATACCTACAAGTTTTAGGACCAACTTCGCAGCAAGCTGCCCCAGACGCGACTCCAACTCGCCCTGTTTGGCTTTGAGGTTCCCTGCTTCACCAGTCAAGCTCTCCTTGTCCTTCTTCAGCTGCACGATTTCGTCTTCTAACTTGACGACTGAAGCCAGCTTCTTGTCCGCAAGCACTATTTTCTCTCGAGCCCCCTTCTGGGCTGCAGCAAGATCCAGGTCCTTTTTCTCCAGTGCCTGCTTCATTTTCTCTAAAGAAATAACATTCTTCAGACGAGCCTGAAGCTGACGGTTTTCACTACGCACATCTGTTCGAGTGTAATCACTCGGTTCAAAGAGACTGGAAAGAAGAAAGGGGAATCATAAGGTGAAATATTTCGAGTGGTTACCTCCCATAACAGTTGTTTCGTCTTGGGCCTTATTGAGGTTTTTCTTGGCCAGCTCCAAGTCAAGATTGATGCTGATCTGCTTTTTGTCCAGCTCAGAAAGTTGAGCCCCAAGATCACAAGACTTCTGCAGTCAGCAAGAGATATGTCAGTCGACAGAAACAAAAGTTAATCTCAGTATAGTTGTTCTAAGACTACCGCCAAATCAAACATTCGACAGTAGTCTCGGGGACTACACCCAGGCATTCACTTGGCGTGCCCCCGCTGGTCCGGTTCTTACGCTCAGCATGGTTTGCCCAGCAGGAGCAATAAAAAGAAAAAAAGGAGGTGATTCTCAGACCCCAGTCAACTGCCAGCAGTCGACCGTGGTCTCGGGGACTACACCAGTGGGTGCACTATGCGTGCCCCCACTGGTTCAGAAAAACATTCGACTACACCTAGCCGACTCAAGCAGAAAAGCTATTTCGTTCGACTACAGAGCACACCACATTGGGTGGTTGGATGAGAAGTGTAGGCTCATAGATGCACATAAAAGGTTCCAAAGTGATCACTCAAGGACATCATATGGGCAATGAAGCGACGGTTGCAACTATCACTACTCAAAAGATCAGTCGGAAATCAACTAACCTTGACATTCCCCTGCAGAGCAGTAGTGGCGTTGTAGGCGACCTGACTGGCCTCATGCACCACTTTCATCTGCTCCATCACAAGGTTTACCTGGAGAAGAGCTTCCCGGGCGGCACTCGGCGGATGGTCCGGAGTCTGATATGCAGCGAAGAGGGACGACGGCAATGCAGTCGGAGCATTACAGGATTGGATGCGCGGAGTTGTACCAGAGCGGCAGGGGCCTTAGCAGTCGACCCTGATGGACGGTCGATCGACAGAGGATTGGCGAAAGTGACGCTGGTCCGAGCCAGATCTCCGGATCGCTCGACCACCGACTCAGGCACTTGTCCTTCAGCCACCCTCCCGCTCGAGGTCCTGCCCTTCCTTCTCCTCTCCCTCAGAGGTACTTCTTCGTCTTCATCATCCGAAAGAGTAATGACGTCTCGCGGGGCTACACCAGGGATGACCCCAAGAGTTCAATCGACCAGTGAATCAGTCGGAAGATCAAATTCAAATTGGAAAGGGCTTACCGGCTCGGGAAGTGTCGGGGATATACCTCGCGGTATGACCCGGCCGGAGTCATAACCTGGCTAGGACTCGGTAAACCGGCGGATGGTAAACCGGCAAACAGTTAAGACAGATGGCTAAGACAGACGGTAAACCGGCAGGTGGTAAACCGGCAGGAGTTAAGTCAGATGATAACCCGGCAGGAGTTAAGTCAGATGATAACTCGACAGATGTTAAGTCAATCATAACCCGGCAGAGAATCATAACCCGACAGACAATCATAAACCGGCAGATGGTCATAAACCGGCACCAGTCATAACCCGGCAGACACTGATAACTCGGTTGCCAGAGGTTATGAAACCTGAGACGTTATGAAGCCCAAGACGTTAAGAAGCCCATGCAGAGAAGTCATAATAGTTTAAGTCTTAATCCGAGTTGGACTCCACATGTAACCCTCCCGTTCAACATATATAAGGAGGGGCAGGGCACCCCAAGAGGGGGGAGAAAAAAAACCTTAGGGTTAGACATAACTGGGAGATCCAGACATAACTGGGAGATCCGGTTTACGGCGACTCCCTCGTGATGATAATGAGACTTAGTCACAAACAGCATGTAGAGTTGTTACCGGATGATGTTTTTGGGGTCCGAATCTGTCTAAATCTTTGTCTTGTGTTGCGTTTCCTCGATTCCACTCAACCCCTCTCAAGCTACCACACAGATGCGTTGGCCTCACGACTAAGTCCTCACACTAGGACATCTGACGTGTTAATTCCACGACAGTTGGTGCCCACTGTGGGGCTTGCGCACAGTGATGTTGAGTTCTTAAAGGGATCTTTATCAGGGATAAAGAAATTCGCAATTTTATGGGTGAAGAAGAATCATTGCAGAAAGATTTACATTGTCTCGAAGGCGTGCGGTCGGATCAAGTCCCGTCCAAAGTTCAAGAGAAATTAGGGTTTGGGTTGTGGTTTGTTTACTGCTGCAAGTCGCCGAGACCAAGTGGTCGAATCGTCGGAATCCTTGTTTTCTTCTGGTCGACCAATCAAGAGGCACACGCATAAAGGAATCAGACTGGATGCGGTGTCCTCAAAACAATGGGAAGACATTTCTGTTTGTACAAGACAACAGTAACAATTATAATACTTCAATTAATACTCTGCCACTGCCACGTGATGGTCAGGTTGATCTACAATTTCAAATTTTTATTGGCCAAAACTGCTACATGGGAAAGTGACCAGATAAGAATTGCCTTTGCAAATTCATAGAGAAAATATATACCATCAAGAAAGACTGAAGCTCTCATATGGTCAGACAATCCGTCCCGGTATTAGAGGTTGGGGTTAACATGCAAGCAAAGACAAAACACCAGGATTAGCAAAGTCAGACGATGGGAATCGATCTTGTCTTCACGGCCTCGCCCTGCCACTCGCTTCGGACCGGGCATTTCCATGTCTACCGTCGCCCGTTCATTATCCGGATTTTATCCGTATGGGATAAAAATAAGGAGAACAAACGCCGGATAGAGGCCGGACAAACTCGCTGCACCCACCGCTGCTACCCCATATTTTGTCCGGATTTTGTCCGTGGTGGGTGCACGTGGTGGGCCAGGTACAGAAAAGGAGAGAGTAACAGGTGGGGGCGAGGGCGGACACAGACGGACGAGAAGGACGCGAAGACGTCCGCTTTCTGTCCGCTTTGACCCCAAATTGTGAGCAACTTTGATCTGAAAATGGGGCAAAAGCGGACACAGACCGGACGAAACGTCGGTATGCTCTCATGCATTGGGTCGTTCGATTTGTCCGTTTTACCCCAAAAAACACAAACGGACGATTTGGGGTAGAAATGGGTCACGCGGTAGAGTTGGCCTTACAACGGCTCTCCTCCTCGCTCCGCCCCGCAACTGAGTAGAGCCACTTTTGGAGCAACCACTGGCCCGCGCCGCCCACTGCTGCATCATTTTCGTCTCCGTTTTTCGCTGCCATTGGACGAGTCACCTGTTGGAATTCTGTCCTCAGGATCGATCACATCAAATAGCACGAACGCACGCGCACAAAAAACTGATAGTCAAGGGTGCGTTTCGCACCCTCTAATTCCTCTCTTTATCGTGTTTTTTCTTGGTGTTACAAATCTCATGACCTGGCTGTGTATATATACACGTACCAGCCATAACATCGACCAACTCAAGACCTTTCTCGTACATGCTTTGAACTCCATTAGCAACACCGACACAGCCCAACAAAGGCAAACTCCTAGCCTACTAGGAACACCACTACTAGGACATGCGAAGTCACTTTCCTAAACTAATCAACCGGCAACGTTGATCACCCTAGTACTAATTCTAATCAAACTAGACTAGAACCTCACACACGTATAACTTGTACTTGCCTAATTAGCCACCATAATGTTTGGATTATTCCAACATTCACTCCCTAATCCAAACAACCGACACTTTACTCGATGAGACACGCAGACGACCTCCTATTCATCTTGTCATGCCGGTTATCTCCGGTGATGCGACTTACCGGACAACAAATTCTCTTTTCTTCGTCACGATGGCCACCACTTCAGCATCATCTTTTCTTTCTCACACCGACTTGTGGACTGGACCAACGATTATCCGGACTACCAGCCACGCTGTCACATCTTAGTGTGCTACATACAGACTAAATGTATAGCCTCATGCAGGAACACGACTTACTGGTGCGCGCCCATCTTCACGTTGATCTTCATCTTCCAGTCGGTTGCTTGCACACGGGGAGACACATCTCTTCACCCGTCACATCTTCGCATCTTCTTATTGTCGCTGATGCCACATCTTATCGAACGACACCTCCTGTCCAACGGCAACACAACTCGCCATATACGTGCAACGCATCTCCACCGTATATGAACTGGTCAGAACTCCACGCCCACGAAAGGAAACTCAAGGCACGATTCCTTTTTCCGCTCGCTCTCTCTCGCAATTCTCCTCCGCCAGTGACGAATCTCAACTGCAGCAGACGGCTCACACACCTGAGCTCTTGGCCGCACCTTACAAGAACTCATGTGCACACCTTGATGACAGCTCACAACTTTGTCGCCTCTTCCTCCCCCCCCCCCCAACAACGATCTTGATGGGATCTTCTAGCACCGCACCTCGGCACTACTACTCCCGTCAACCTCCTCCATGTCGTTTCGTCGAACAACAATCACCCGATGTCTCGCTTGTGACAGCATCCTCGTCGCCTACTCGTCGTCGCTGCACCACCCAATGACTAGATCTTGTGCTCGTCGTTGTCGCTACACCAACGACTGTATCGCCCGCCCCGAGGCGCTAGTCGGGTCGCTACCCCGGGGCAAGCGCAGCTTCACCTCAACCTTGCTGTAGATACCAATTGTTGGAATTCTGCCCTCAGGATCGATCACATCAAATAGCACGAATGCACGCGCACAAAAAACTGATAGCCAAGGGTGCATCTCGCACCCTCTAATTCCTCTCTTTATTGCTTTTCTGTTTTCTCTTGGTGTTACAAATCTCATGACCTGGCTGTGTATATATACACGTACCAGCCATAACATCGTCCAACTCGAGACCTTTCTCGTACTTGCTTTGGACCCCAGAAGCAACACGGACACATCCCAACAAAGGCAAACTCCTAGCCTAATAGGCACACTACTAGCTACTAGGACACGCGAAGTCACTTTCCTAAACTAATCAACCGGCAACGTTGATCACCCTAGTACTAATCCTAATCGAACTAGAACCTCACACACGTATAACTTGTACTTGCCTAATTAGCTACCATAATGTTTGGATTATTCCAACATCGCCCACGCCGACGCCTGTAAGACAATAGGTTTGGGGAACCGGCTCGACCCTTTAGGGGTGGCCTATCTCATATATATAATGAAGGGGTACAACGTTACATCATACGTACACATATACAGAAGCTATACAGTCTAACACCCTCCCTCAATCTTAGCCACTTCCTAAAAAACCTAGAAGGATAAGATTGCGCCGACAATTCTCAAACTGCGGAAGAGGTAACGGCTTGGTGAAGATGTCTGCAAGTTGATCTTTGGAAGAGATGAACTTGATATGTAGTTGCTTCTGAGATACCCGTTCCCGTACAAAATGATAGTCCACTTCGATGTGTTTCGTTCGGGCATGAAATACCGGATTAGCAGATAGGTATGTAGCACCGATGTTATCACACCAAAGAATAGGAGACTGTGACTGAGATATACCCAACTTCTGAAGTAAAGACCGCACCCAGATGATCTCTGCAGTTGCATTAGCCACAGCCTTATACTCAGCTTCAGTACTGCTACGTTAAACAGTAGCTTGTTTCCGAGCACTCCAGGCGATCAAGGTAGAGCCAAAGAACACAGCATAGCCCCCCGTGGATCGCCTGTCATCCGGACTGCCAGCCCAATCCGCATCAGAATATGCTGAAATGATCCCAGAGGGATTCGGTCGAATGTGCAAGCCATAGGACAAGGTGAAGCGAATGTAGCGCAAGATGCGCTTAACTGCAGACCAATGAGCGTCACGAGGTGCCTGGAGATACTGACATACTCTATTGACAGCAAATGAAATATCTGGATGGGTGATCGTCAAGTACTGCAACCCACCAACAATACTCCTGTACTGTGTCGCATCAGCAGAGGGAAGAAGCTCACCATCTACAGCAGTGATCCTGTCAGTAGCAGACATAGGTGTAGTAATTGGTTTGCACTTAAGCATTCCAGCCCGCTGCAATAAGTCCAAACAGTACTTCTTCTGTGTCATAACAAGACCATCAGAGAGAGAAGCGACTTCCACACCAAGAAAGTAGTGAAGCTTCCCAAGATCTTTGACTGCAAAGTCAACACCAAGAGACCGAACAAGAGCAGCAGCAGCCGACTGAGAAGAACTGACAAGTATAATATCATCCACATAGACCAGCAGGTACATGATAACTTCAGGCCGTTGTAGAAGAAATAACAAAGAGTCAGCAGCCGATGATGCAAAACCATGAGCACGTAGAGCTGTCGCAAGACATGCATGCCAAGCACGGGGGGCCTGCTTCAGACCATAGAGTGCTTTCGTAAGACGGCACAGATAATCAGGATGATCAGGATCAGAGAACCCTGGTGGCTGCCGCATATAGACCTCCTCCTCCAGAACACCATGGAGAAAAGCATTCTGCACATCGAGCTGACGAAGAAACCAACCCCAAGTAACTGCAAGAGAGAGAAGAAGCCTGATGGTAGTCGGTTTAACAACTGGGCTGAAAGTGTCGTCGTAATCAAGACCATAACGCTGCCGAAATCCTCGAGCAACCAGCCGCGCCTTGTAGCGCTCAGTAGAACCATCAGAATGCTTCTTCACTTTAAAAACCCATTTAGAATCGATGACATTAACTCGGGGTGTGGGAGGAACAAGAGTCCATGTCTTGTTACGAAGAAGAGCATGGTACTCCTGTTCCATAGCCTCTCGCCAATGAGGTATGCTGCGAGCAGCTTGGTACATACGAGGCTCAGAAGTAGGATCCGCACGGATAGCAGCCAGACATGCAGCCAACCAGGCAACCGTACCATCAGTGCGCTGTTTGGGCTGAAAGACTCCACTGCGACTCCGCGTATGTGGTCGTTGAGGAGCCACAGGAGCCACAGGTGACGGTGATGGCGACGCCACAGCCAGTGATGAAGATGCGTCAGAAAGCACCGACGGTGATGTAGGTGGTGACGACGATGGCGAGGCCTCGACCATCGATGGAGATGCCTCAGGGAGCAATGGCGAGAGGGCTCCAGGAGCAGGTGAGCTCGGTCCAGGCGAGCACGGCCCAGGCGAGCACGACCCAGCCGTGTCAGGCCGAGAGGGTGACGAGGCCGGCGTGATGGTGAGCCGAGAGGACGACGAGGCCTCCAGGCGAAGCGGTGAGGTCGGCTCAGCGGCCGTGGTGGCGGGCCGAGACGATGAGGCCTCCTGGCGAAACGGCGAGGCCGGCTCAGCGGCCGACTCCGAGCCCATGGGCGATGAAGATGGCCCAGAGATCAAGGGCGCCAGTCCAGGGGCCGGGGGCGCTGAAGCAGTCGGCGTAGGAGGAGGTCGGCCCGATGTGCATGAGCACGATTGCCGAGGCCATGCAGGGATTCCTCACGATTATCAGGAGGAGACGACGACGCCTCCAAAATCTCCAACCGAGCTCCACGTCCAGTGCCTGCACCATGGTTAGGTAGCAAAATAGGAGAGTATGCAACATCATCAAATTGGTCAGATGCAACGGAGGATGAATGCAAAGATGATGGTTCAGCAGTGGACACAGGAAGCTTGGCAAAGGGAAAAACTTGCTCATCAAACACAACATCCCGAGATATATAGACACGATTTGTGGGAACATGAAGACATTTGTAACCTTTATGAAGAGAGCTATAACCAAGAAAAACACACTTCTTGGAACAAAACTCAAGCTTGCGTTTGTTATAAGGACGGAGATGCGGCCAACAAGCACACCCAAAAACCTTAAAGAAGGTATAATCAGGTTGTTCATTAAGGAGAACTTCAATGGGAGTCTTCATATTCAAAACACGAGTGGGGTGCGGTTTATGAGAAAACATGCAGTGGTAAGAGCATCACTCCAGAACCGAAACGGAACCGATGCATGGGCCAAAAGAGTAAGACCAGTTTCAACAATATGATGATGCTTACGTTCCACAGATCTATTCTGTTGATGTGTATGTGGACATGCTAAACGGTGAGCGATCCCAAGCGACTGAAAGAAGGAGTTGAGGTTGCGATACTCACCCCCCCAGTCCGACTGGACATGAACAATTTTGTGCTTGAGAAGGCGTTCAATATGTTTTTGAAACTGAACAACAATGTCGAACACATCAGATTTGCGTTTAATAAGATAAAGCCAGGTAAAGCGACTATAAGCATCAACGAAACTGATATAATAATTGTGACCACTGACAGAAGTCTGAGCAGGACCCCATACATCAGAGAAAACAAGTTCTAAAGGATGTTTAACCTCACGACTGGACTCCGAAAAAGGAAGTTGATGACTCTTCCTCTGCTGACAAGCATCACACAATGCTACATCTTTATTACTAGACATGCTAGGAAGCTCATGACGACATAAAACATGACGAACGATAGGTGTGGCCGGGTGACCAAGGCGAGCATGCCACTGTGACGGAGATACCCGAACTCCACTGAACACGCGAGCGACACCAGGATGCTCCAAACGATAGAGGCCCTGGCACAACCGCCCGCTAAGAAGAATGTCCCTCGTGCCCCGATCCGTGATAAAAAGGTCAAAAGGATGAAATTCACAAAGCACATTATTATCACGTGTGAGTTTAGGAACAGAAAGAATATTACGTGTCACAGAGGGAACTCTAAGAACATCACGAAGTTGAAGACTCCTATTGGCATGCCTAGTGAGAAGAGATGCTTGACCAATATGAGATATATGCATACCTGCTCCATTGGCGGTGTGGATCTTGTCGGAGCCATGGTAGGGTTCGCGAGTATGGAGCTTGCCCATCTCACTCGTCAGATGCTCCGTTGCCCCAGAGTCCATATACCAGTGAGGATCAACAGAGTAGGACTGAGTGTCCCCTTGCTGCTTTGTGGCCACCGGTCGATCTGCCATGGCCACTTGACGTGCAAAGTTGCGCGTGTCCTTGCCATCATTTCCGAGGCCCAGAAAACTCTTCTAAAAGCGTTTATGACACTTAGAGGCCCAGTGCCCATCGCGACCACAAAGCTGACACACACGCTGACCGCCAGCCCCCGGTAATGTCGCAGTAGGAGGGGGGCCGAAGCGGCGGTGGTGGCAACCCCGAAGGAGCCCGAGATGATGAAGAAGAGCGGCCACCCTTGGTGACGCCGTTGGCCGAGAGGGAGCCATTGCTCCTGGAGCGGCGCGCCTCGACCCGTTGCTCAGTGAGAAGGAGACGGGCAAAGACCTCGTGCGCCGGCATGTGTGTCGAGTTGCCCCGCTCGTTAATGATCTCGACTAAGGCATCATACTCCTCATCAAGACCATTGACAATAAACGAGTTGAACTCGGAGTCGTTGAGGGGCTGTCCAATAGAGGCCAACGTGTCGGCGAGGCCCTTGACCTTGTTGTAGAACTCGGTGGCAGTGGAGTCAAGTTTTTGACACTCCCCAAGTTGACGACGGAGCGCAGAGACACGAGCCTGCGACTGTGCTGCAAATGAGCGCTCAAGAATGGTCCAAGCCTCACGGGACGTCTTGGCGAAAACAGCAAGACCGGCAACAGCCGGAATGAGTGACCCCTGGATGGAGGAGAGGTTCGCTTGGTCCTGCCCCATCCAAACATGGTGAGCTGGAATGTAAACCGGGCCGTGCACGCTATCGATCAGCGCAGGGGGACATGGGAGAGAACCGTCGACGTAGCCAAGCAGGTAATGACTCCCAAGAAGTGGGAGAACCTGCGCACGGCAGAAGATGTAATTGTCCGACGACAACTTGATGGTGATGAGGTTCCCGAAGTGAAACGGCGGCGGCGGTAGGGAACCCGTGGATGCTGCCGGAGGCAAGGGTGCCATAGGGGTAGCGGTGACAGGTGCGGCCGCGGAGACGGACGGTGCAGGAGCCGCGCCCGACGCGGCGAGGCCGGCCATCAGGGCCGGGTCAGAGGCCTCCATCGAGGCGACGGCGTTGTTGCTGACGAAGGCGGGCGAGGAGGCGCCCGTCGTGGCGCTAGAGGTGCGGACCACCAGCGAAGTTCCTGGTGACGAGGAGGAGAAGGAGCCGACGCTCCTCGTCCCGATCGGGAGTGTAGCAGCCGCGGCGGAGTCGAGGGGCCGGGAGAGGAGGGCCGCCAGGGAGGCCGACAGATAGCTGGCCGTGGAGGAGCCCGACGCGGCAGATCCCGACATGGTGGCGGCGGCGCGATCGGAAGATGGCGGCGGCGCGACGTGAAGCGACGAAGAAAACGACGGCGGTGGCATAGGATGTAGCGGAAGCGTATGACCTAGTCTGATACCATGTAAGACAATAGGTTTGGGGAACCGGCTCAACCCTCTAGGGGTGGCCTATCTCATATATATAATGAAGGGGTACAACGTTACATCATACGTACACATATACGTACACATATACAGAAGCTATACAGTCTAACAACGCCCCTCTGCTTCTGCATGAGTTGCTGTGCCGGGTCGCGTCTGCCTCCGCCGCTGTGGGTTCCACGCCTCACACGCTGATTTCTTCTGCCTCACCGCATCGGCGGGTCACGCTCATGCCCCATTTTCGCCGGCAACACCTCCGCTTCGAGCTCACCGCGCCACTGCATTAAGCCGCCAACCGGGTCTTACACGTCACCTCCGCCTCTACAGCCACGAGCTTCGCCGCTGTGACCCGTGCCGAGCCGCCTCGCCTCAACGGCCATTCCAAGTCACCACTTACAGCCGTCTTTAAGTCCCCGGAGGTCTCAGCCTCGCTTACCTTCAAGTTATCGTCATGGCTTCAATCTGGATCAAATCGCCTGTTGCTCCGGGCTGCCATTGCTCCCCCGCGCCGGGTTTGCCGTGACTCATTTCTTGAGCCGTCGATTCTGAGCCGGCTCTGATGAGTTGCCGGCCTCGCCCCCACAGCCTCGTGCTGATCCGTCGAGACGCTGCCGAGAGCCGCAACCGTTTCAACCACAGCCGCCGGCCCGCCTCTTTGCTCCAGATTAAACTCCGCCTCGGGCTGCTGCAGGCCGGCCCAGCCGTTTCAGCCACCGGCTGGTGCCGCCCGCATCGAACCAGGCTCATCTTCGCATTGGGCTGCCGCTGCCGTGGCCGACGCGTCAAGCGGCCGTGCCCGAAGCCGCCCTCACGACCTTATGTTGAATCGCCGAGCTGCTACCTTCACATCAAGCGCCGGATATTACCCCGACCTTGGTTGACTGCAACGAACCACCTCTGATGCTTCGCCGGCCGCCGTCGCATCATCAAACCAGCCGCGCCTGAACCGCCACCACCGAGACCCGCCATGGCTTGTTCCGGTTAACCCCAGCCGGTTCTCCTATCTTCACCGTTGTGACCCACCACTGCTGCACCCTGAGCCGCGCCTCAGTGTTGCTTCTGTTATGATAAACCGCCACTGGCCTCCGAGCCGTCCTCGCGTGAGCTCCCGCCCGTGACCCTGAGTCGCCGCGTTGAACCACTGTCGTATGCGCCTATTTCAAGCAAGGGCATGAGCTGCCTGAGGTGCTAAACCGCCGCCGAGTCGCCGCTTCATCACGTCGTGTCCGAGGACGGGCCACCCTGCCGCCGCGGTTCTGCCTAATGTTTTTCTCCGCCTGCAAGCTGCCTCGGCGGCCGCATCGGGCCGTCGACCGCCGGAGTTACCTTCGTCAGCCACTTCTGCTCGAGTCATTGAGTCGCCCTTGCGGCCTTGCTTTTTGGGTCGCTGGTTGGAGTCGCGTGTGTTGTCTCTGCATTGATAAACCGCCACTTCTGACGCTAAGCCGGCTGCTGTCTCTGCATTGAGCTGGTCGCCTCCGTTGTTGACCCGCCTGGGGCCTCGTCGACCTGCGGCTAAAAAAACCGCATGCAGGCGCATGCACATCTACAGAGAAAGGGATGGGACAAGGAACCTGTGTGCATGCAAAAAGGCCGGGGAGGAGAACGTGGGCACATGGATACAGTGGCTTTAAGCCGATCATTGCAACTGCCCGACGCCTCTTCCGTAGCAATCCAGGAGTAAGACAATTTGATGTTTTCCGTGGTATGCGGGATAAGCATAAACGCCGAGAAAAAAGATCAGAGGCAGTACTAGTGCTCCGACCGCTAGTCTGTATTTTGACTACGGGAAGACCATGGTGCAGAATATTACTCCATGAGGTGGTCAAACGCGTCCGGCGATTTAAAAGATTGGACAAAGTTAACAGTATATGTGAGTATATCATCCAATGTTGGTGCCCGCGTTTGTGTGACAGGTCACCAGGATTATTATTCTTTACAAAGGTGTCGTAAGGGGCATGCGCCAAATCATTTTTTGCGCTAGCGCTTGTCCGAATCATGCTGCTCGACGGATACGTGTGCAAATCGCGGCCTCTGCTACATCAACACATGCGACTGACTCGTCGCCCGTGCCTGCGATTGCCTCGCCCGTTCACACCGGCTTACATTGCCGCGGACGGCTCATCTACCTGCTGCCGCAGCCGACTCGGTCATGATTGATTTCAGCATCACTATGGTGATCATCAACCCCGCGGTGGATATTAACTAACCTAACATATCAGGTGCAATCCATCCAGTATATTTTTATATTATATATTGCTTTCTTTAAAAGAGCAATTACTCCGGCTTGCAAAATTATTTAATGCAGGACCCTAAACCGCCCTATTGGTGCAAATTTAAGGGCCATCAGAAAATTTCCGGCTTAAAAGGAAGGATTTCGGTTTAAAATCCGGTTCAAGGGAAAACTGTCTCCCACAAAGCTTTGAAGCTCTCAATATCCGGTTTAAAATTCTGGTTCAAGAAGAATTTATCTCTTGCAAAAAGTTAAAGGTTGCCGAAGAGGACCTGTTGCCATGATGCGCGGTTCAAACATGGGTATCCTGCCTTATTGGCTTATCGTATTATTGATCACATGGCGACTTCCTGCTCATTGAGCATAGCTATGAATACCCTCTTGATCCGCTATCAAGCCAATATTATCAATATTATCAATATTATCATAAGGGGCCAAAGAGAGTCCGCTGCACAGCACAGCTCAAACATGGGTATCCCTTGAGCACAGCTCACAATATCACTTGGGGGCTATGTTCGAACCATAGTCACACCTCTTGATAGGCATAAGGGCACCAGGGAAATCACTTGGGGGCTTGGTCGTATCCGAACCATAGCTACACCTCTTGATAGGTTTAAGGCCACCAAGGAAATCACTTGGGGGCTTCGTCGTATCCGAACCATAGTTACACCTCTTGATAGGCATAAGGGCACCAGGGAAATCACTTGGGGGCTATGGGTTCAAACCATAGTTACACCTCTTGATAGGCATAAGAGCACCAGGGAAATCACTTGGGGGCTTGGTCGTATTCGAACCATAACTACACCTCTTGATCGGCGCAATGCCACAATTATAACTAGTTGGGGACTCTGGTCGTATTTGAACCATAGCTTAAACCCTCTTATCATACACATACATCATCATATATTGCATCATCATTACATCATCATAGCATGTATCATATGTGCACGGATATACCTGTTTATATGGCAGGAATCGGTTTTCAAACTAGGTTATATTTTTCAAATCTTTAAATAGCCAACATGGCTGGATTTTTATCATGGTTATCAATAACCAATATTATGGTTGAGGTTTTCAATGTCGCTTCAGCACAATGGATATAATTTATTCTACAATGGAAGGAATAGTCCCGAGTAGCTACAGGCTTATGACCCGGCACTTGGGGGCTATGTTATTCAAGTTGGGATTACATCAAATATATAAGTCTCATGTCACTTGGGGGCTAATACAAAATCATTGTTTGCTCACCTTATTGAAGACCAGACTCATCACATCGTAATGAGCCGGCCTTCGGGGGCTGCCAATTGCTCCCGTCATTAATTCAAGGTACACAAGCTTTAATCCATTATATTGAAAGGACCACTGCTCAGTTGGTAAAACACAAAGCTCTCAACCTTGTGGACGTGGGTTCAAGCCCCATCATGGGGGTTACATCATATGATGTTATTTTCAATGAAGTATATATAAAGTCCCTGCTCATTATTGCATAATGATCCGGCCCTTGGGGGTTACATTGGTTGAAGTTTTATGAGTAAAAGGCAATTTCAAGTCCCAGGTTGCTGCAAGCATGACAACCCGGCACTTGGGGGCTACATATGTGGAATACTCAGTTTATGACTAATAATTGAGATGAACAACATGGATTTCTTCAAGCTGGTGATATTCATATTGAAGCAATTCTTAAGCTGTCACTACGTTGCCTTCTTAAGACTTGGGGGCTACAAGTGATAGGTATATAAGAGGTATATTTTCAAAGTTGATGTTAACTACAATTATGACCCGGTGCCATCAATATTTATAAACCGACAATTTTGGCAATAATAAACCGGCAAGTTCTACATCCTTAAGCTGGCTGAAGATAAGATGAGTATTTCAAGGACCAATATTTTTGTTAAGCATTGGGAGCTGAGTCAAATGAATTATTCTTCAAAATATTTCTCTGTGACAAACCAATGTCAGCAAATTGATTAATATTTGAGAAAATGTGATGTGTCGTTGAGGGAAGAGCTTTTCTTTCGAAGGCATCTTTCTGAAGGAAGAGTGTCCCCTCCATTTGGATACAGTTTTTGATTGTTAGCTAGAATATATGGGTGTATTGTCATTCAAGTTCTATAGATGGTGTGTGTCTCACTATCTGTTTGAGTGCCTGAAGGCACCTGGAGGAGTTGTTCTGTGAGTTGTATTCAAGCTCGCCCTTAGACCGAGTCAAGTTAGCGATAAGAGTCAGCTACTTTGGCCTTGTCATTCGCTTTGTTTCAAGGGCTATGGGTTCAAACCATAGTTACACCTCTTGATAGGCATAAGAGCACCAGGGAAATCACTTGGGGGCTTGGTCGTATTAGAACCATAACTACACCTCTTGATCGGCGCAATGCCACAATTATAACTAGTTGGGGACTCTGGTCGTATCTGAACCATAGCTTAAACCCTCTTGATCATACACATACATCATCATATATTGCATCATCACTACATCATCATAGCATGTATCATATGTGCACGGATATACCAGTTTATATGGCAGGAATCGGTTTTCAAACCAGGTTATATTATTAAAATCTTTAAATAGCCAACATGGCTGGATTTTTATCATGGTTATCAATAACCAATATTATGGTTGAGGTTTTCAATGTCGCTTCAGCGCAATGGATATAATTTATTCTACAATGGAAGGAATAGTCCCGAGTCGCTGCAGGCTTATGACCCGGCACTTGGGGGCTATGTTATTCAAGTTGGGATTACATCAAATATATAAGTCTCATGTTGCTTGGGGGCTAATACAAAATCATTGTTTGCTCACCTTATTGAAGACCCGACTCATCACATCGTAATGAGCCGGCCCTTGGGGGCTGCCAATTGCTCCTGTCATTAATTCAAGGTACACAAGCTTTAATCCATTATATTGAAAGGGCCACTGCTCAGTTGGTAAAACACAAAGCTCTGAACCTTGTGGACGTGGGTTCAAGCCCCATGATGGGGGTTACATCATATGATGTTATTTTCAATGAAGTATATATAAAGTCCCTGCTCATTATTGCATAATGATCCGGCCCTTGGGGGTTACACTGGTTGAAGTTTTATGAGTAAAAGGCAATTTCAAGTCCCAGGTTGCTGCAAGCATGACAACCCGGCACTTGGGGGCTACATATGTGGAATACTCAGTTTATGACTAATAATTGAGACGAACAACATGGATTTCTTCAAGCTGGTGATATTCATATTGAAGCAATTCTTAAGCTGTTACTACGTTGCCTTCTTAAGACTTGGGGGCTACAAGTGATAGGTATATAAGAGGTATATTTTTAAAGTTGATGTTAACTACAATTATGACCCGATGCCATCAATATTTATAAACCGACAATTTTGGCAATAATAAACCGGCAAGTT
The DNA here is from genome assembly GCF_018294505.1 of Triticum aestivum. Lineage (NCBI taxonomy): Eukaryota > Viridiplantae > Streptophyta > Magnoliopsida > Poales > Poaceae > Triticum > Triticum aestivum. The sequence goes on along the minus strand of NC_057795.1, from coordinate 698,933,599 downwards.
CTACATCCTTAAGCTGGCTAAAGATAAGATGAGTATTTCAAGGACCAATATTTTTGTTAAGCATTGGGAGCTGAGTCAAATGAATTATTCTTCAAAATATTTCTCTGTGACAAACCAATGTCAGCAAATTGATTATGAAGATGGCCGATTGACCTGGATTTTCCAGAAGAAGGAAATGACAAGGACTTAAGGATGATCAGGATCACTTTAACATGGATAAATCCAAATTAAACTGGGGGCTAATGTCGGGGATATACCCCGCGGTATGACCCAGCTGGAGTCACAACCTGGATGGGACTTGGTAAACCGGCGGACGGTAAACCGGTAGGCAGTTAAGACAGACAGTTAAGACAGATGGCTAAGACAGACGGTAAACCGGCAGGTGGTAAACCGGCAGGAGTTAAGTCAGATGATAAACCGGCAGGAGTTAAGTGAGATGATAACCTGGCAGGTGTTAAGTCAATCATAACTCGGCAGAGAATCATAACCCGGCAGACAATCATAAACCGACAGATGGTCATAAACCGGCAGACCATCATAAACCGACACCAGTCATAACCCGACAGATAGTGATAACTCGGTTGCCAGAGGTTATGAAACCTGAGACATTATGAAGCCCAAGATGTTAAGAAGCCCATGAAGAGAAGTCAGAATAGTTGAAGTCTTAATCCGAGTTGGACTCTACATGTCAACATATATAAGGAGGGGCAGGGCACCCCAAGAGGGGGAGAAAAAAAACCTTAGGGTTAGACATAATTGGGAGATCCGGTTTACGGCGACTCCCTCGTGATGATAATGAGACTTAGCCACAAACAGCATGTAGTGTTGTTACCGAATGATGTTTCCCGGGGCCCGAAGCTGTCTAAATCTTTGTCTTGTGTTGCGTTTCCGCGATTCCGCTCAACCCCTCTCAAGCTACCATATAGATGCGTTGGCCTCACGACTAAGTCCTCACACTAGGAAATCTGACGAATTAATGCTACGACAGGAAGTAACCACCTCATCGGCCTCCCCATCCCCTGGGGCGTTGTCAACATCCATGTCAGTAACAGAAGTTGCAGGGCTGAAAAAGTTCATAGTCCACTCGGTAAAAGCAGAAGTATAAGTTGGAAGAAAAAAGCGTAGAAGGATCAAGTGCTCACCTAGAGGCGACTGGAACGTCCATCTTGATCCTGGGCAAGGTTTACCGAGCCTTCGGGGGCACGACCTTAGGCTGCTTGGCGACCTTCTCCGTCGGCTCCGGAGTCGACGTCCGAGTGCGTTTCTGTGCCTGGGTGCTGGGAGCCACGGTCTTGCCACGCTCGCCCGCTGGATCATGGTGAAGTTTGGTTCGACGCTCCAAGCGTGGCAGCGAGTCGACCATCTCGTCGTCGTCGGCCTCGTCGCTCTCCTCCTTGTCGTCATCCTCCGGAGACTGCCAGTCGCTGCTCTCATCCGCACTATCTTCCCCCTCTTGGTCCTGCTCCAGAATTTGCTCTCCGTTGGGCATGGAGTACATCTCGGTATAAATCTATAAAACAAAGAGTCGAGCGAATTTTAGTCGGATTCAAAGACAGATGCAAGATGCACGGGAAAACTGTCAGTAGCAAAGTTCAAACCTTGTCTGGTGGATTGCTGTCGCTGAATGGAATGACCCTCATGGCTCCGCTGGGGTTTTCCTTGTTCCCTGTAATGCTCTTCAACTACATGGCCACCATTTTGGCCGGGACCTCCGCCGGGTGGACCCGAGCAGTGTCATTGGTGCCAGAGTACATCCACATCGGGTGGTCCAGATCATGAAGCGGCTGGATGCATCGACTAAGAAACACCTCCAGTAAATCCATGCCCATCATGCCCTGATTGATCAGCTGAACCACCCTCTCGACCAACAAGTTTGTTTCCACCTTCTCTTCAGCAGTCACTTTCAGCGGAGAGGGGGTCTGAACACGATCGAAGGTAAAAGGGGGAAGTCCAATCGACTGGCCTGGAGTGGCAACGTCCTGGCAGTAGACCCAGGTCGACTGCCAGCCCCTGACTGACTCAGGAAGGGTCATGGAAGGGAAAGAGCTCCTTTTCCTCTTCTGGATGCGCAAGCCCCCACAAATCTGGATAACCTATGTTTTCTCGTCACTCGTGTTTGCTTTCTTCACCGACTGGGAGCGGGTAGTGAAAATGTGCTTGAAAAGGCCCTAGTGCGGTCGGAAGCCAAGAAAACTCTCACACATGGACACGAATGCGGCAAGGTATGTGATGGTGTTGGGAGAAAAGTGGTGGAGTTGGGCTCCTAAGAAGTTCAAAAACCCCGGAAAAAGGGTGCGGGGAAGCAGAAAACCGCGGTCAATGTGGGTGGCGAGCAGAACACACTCACCCGGTCGCGGCTGCGGTTCCGTCTCCCCCTCCGGCAACCGCGCGGTGCCATTGGCGATTAATCCAGACTCAGCTAGCTCATCCAGATATTCCTGCCGGAGCGAGGATCGGATCCAGTCGCCCTGGATCCAACCCACGGCAGCGCCGACCGCGACGACGACCCCCGGTTGGTCTTCTTGCCTTTCTCCCCCCCAGTTTCGTACTTCTTGCGTTCCAGCACTGCTGTTTTGTCCTTCACCATGGTGGCGGAGTGGCGGCGTCGAGAGCGGAGGAGCCGGATGCGGTGGAGAAGCAAAGGAGAAGAGGGGAGAATGGGCGCGCACAGTGCAGGCGCCTCGGCCTCGTCGCCTTTTAAAGGCCCACTTCCGAGTGGCTGACGCATGGGCCTGGGCGATCCTGTCAAATACCGCAACAGACGCACACTGGGTACGTGGCGAAAAAAGTGGCGCGGGGATCGAGGCGCTCCTGTCTATCCATCCTGCTTACCACGGCACGCTCCGCCCCGCGCGCTTCCCCGAAATTTTGAATCCCGTCAAATCCGGGATACGCCGTAACCAATCGCGCCAAAGACCTCGCAGTAAAAAGCAACACTCGACAGGTAATGCTATAAATTCACTCGACAATTTCTGAATCGATCGAGGCGACTGAAGCAAAGCTGAAGTTCCAACATGAGTCTCCCGTTCAACGCAAGTACTTGTGAAACACAAGGGTCGAAGCAAGATCAACTTCAACCTTCTTTCCACTCGGACCTCAATCCATTTTGGGGCTAGTGATGAGGATATAAACCTGTGGTAGGGTCATAGGCCTGACCAATATACCCTACCCAAGGTCACTACCATAGAAGCAAAGAAGCTCAAGAGACAACAAGGAATACCCAATGAAGATGTCGAGTGCAATCCACTCGACCAAACAGATCACTCGGGTATCCCTCCTCCACAAGACCACTCGACCATACAAGAAACTACTCGACCTACTGAAGACCAGGAGTCGCACAGAACAGCAACGGTCAAGCACTCACTCCGTAGTCTTCAAAGGCATTAAATAACACTTTATAACTGGCGTTACTAGTAACGCCCCCGCTTTATGTACATTGAACCCTCTGTAACGGGGGATAGCTGGGGTCCTGGCACACTCTATATAAGCCACCCCCTCCTCTGGGACAAGGGTTCGCACCCCCAGTAACACACACGCATAGATTGAAATCCAGTCAACCGCCTACGGGCACCGAGACGTAGGGATTTTACCTCCTCCGAGAGGGGCCCGAACTCGTAAGCACTTGCGTAGAACCTCACCGTAGCTAGGACCTTGCCTCGTCATTCGTACCCCCTACACTTACTGTCAGTCTTAGTACCACGACACTGGAGGAGGAGACCAGGTCATCGAAGGCGCTGAGGCCGCCGTGGACTTCATCCCCACAAACCGCTGGCTCAAGAGGGTGAACCTGCTTGGCAGCATCACCTTCATGAGCCTGCCATGTTCAAGGGGACAAGCTCCTAGGACTGGCCAGGAGGAGGGGTCCCGAGAGCCCCTTCGATTCTACGTGAAAATCCGAGACGAGGAGGATCTTGCCATGCTCGTCATCCATCCCAAGTTCATGGAGGTGATGAAGGAGTGGCTCACGGTCAAGCTCCCCCGAGTTGTCAGGATCTCGGCAAACAAGTGGTGCGATATCTAGGTGTAGGTCAAGAACTTTGAGGGGCAGATGGTGCTTGGCCGGGGCTGACACTACTTCTGTCGCCGCCACAGGATCGTCCCTGGCAAACTCGTCATGCTGCACATCTCCGTCCTCAGCCTCAAGGTTCAAATCTACAACCATGACCGCTCCATCGGGTGCAGGGTGCACTGTAGCAGGCACAACTGCATTGGTGATGTAGCTTTCTCCCTCTGAACTATGTTAGTATAAACTTGTAGTTAGTTAGCTGTGGTGATGGGAGACTTGCTATGAAATTGCTAATATTTTGTCCAGGGTTCAACACTTTGTGGTGAAGCTGCGGTGATTTTTGGAATATCAATTTGCTTTACTCGCACAACCAAAAAGCAGTTTTGTATCACAAGAAGCAATTTCTAGCATGACACTAGTAGAAAACAGGGCTTTCATTCGGGCCTGGCCAGCCCATTAGTCTCAGTTCAGTCAAGAACCGGGATCCATGGGGGCATTCGTCCCGGTTCATCAGCCCAGGGGGCCGGCCGGGGCCTCGTGGGCATTGGTCCCGGTTCGTATGGACCCATTTTTCCCGGTTCCTAGCATGCACCGGGACAATTGGTCCTCGCTCCTGGCCCACAACCATTGGTCCCGGTTCGTGGCTTGAACCGGGACAGAATGTTGAGCTTTAGTCCCGGTTTCTATCATGAACTGGGACATATGAGTTGCCTATATATACCCTATCGCCCCAGCAGAGCACTCCACAGTGCTCTGTTTTTCTGGCCGGCGAGGGGAAGGCATTTGTGTGCTCTAGCTCACCTCCTATGCACATGAGGTGTTTGATACGTCCATTTCACATCATGCTTTTATATCAATATTTCTTACATTATGGGCTGTTACTACACATTATATCTCAATACTTATGGCTATTCTCTCTTATTTTACAAGGTTTACCATGAAGAGGGGGAATGCCGGCAGCTGGAATTCTGGCTGGAAAAGGAGCAAACGTTGGAAACGTATTCTGCACAGCTCCAAAAGTCATGAAACTCCACGAAACAACTTTTTGGAATTAATAAGAATTTCTGAGCGAAAGAAATAGGCCAGGGGGCCCACACCCTGTCCAGGAGACAGGGGGGCGCCCCCCCTATAGGGCGCGCCCCCTATCTCCTAGGCCCCCTGGTGGGCCTCCGGCGTCCATCTTCTATATCAACACTTTTACCCTGGAAAAAATCGTGGGCAAGCTTACGGGATGAAACTCCGCCGCCACGAGGCGGAACCTTGGCGGAATCAATCTAGGGCTCTAGCGGAGCTGTTCTGCCGGGGATACTTCCCTCCGAGAGGGGGAAATCATCACCAACGTCATCACCAACGATCCTCTCATCGGGAGGGGGCCAATCTCCATCAACATCTTCACCAGCACCATCTCCTCTCAAAACCCTAGTTCATCTCTTGTATCCAATCTTGTATCAAAACCACAAATTGGTACCTGTGGGTTGCTAGTAGTGTTGATTACTCCTTGTAGTTGATGCTAATTGGTTTACTTGGTGGAAGATCATATGTTCAGATCCTTTATGCATATTATTACTCCTCTGATTATGAACATGAATATGCTTTGTGAGTAGTTACATTTGTTCCTAAGGACATGGGTGAAGTCTTGCTATTAGTAGTCATGTGAATTTGGTATTTGTTCGATATTTTGATGAGATGTATGTTGTCTTTTCCTCTAGTGGTGTTATGTGAATGTCGACTACATGACACTTCACCATTATTTGGGCCTAGAGGAAGGCATGGGGAAGTAATAAGTAGATGATGGGTTGCTAGAGTGACAGAAGCTTAAACCCTAGTTTATGCGTTGCTTCATTAGGGGCTGTTATGGATCCATATGTCTAATGATATGGTTAGGTTTACCTTAATACTTATTTTGTAGTTGAGGATGCTTGCAATAGGGGTTAATCATAAGTGGGATGCTTGTCCAAGTTAGGGCAGTACCCAAGTTCCGGTCCACCCACATATCAAATTATCAAAGTACCAAACGCGAATCTTATGAACGTGATGAAAACTAGCTTGACGATAATTCCCAATGTGTCCTTGGGAGCTCTTTCATTATTATTAAAAATTGTCCAGGCTTATCCTTTGCTGGAAAAAGGATTGGGCCACCTTGCTGCACTTTATTTACTTTATTTACTTGTTGCTCGTTACTATTTATCTTATCACAAAACTATCTATTACCTACAATTTCAGTGCTTGCAGAGAAAACCTTACTGAAAACCGCTTATCATTTCCTTCTGCTCCTTGTTGGGTTCGACACTCTTACTTATCGAAAGGACTACGATAGATCCGCTACACTTGTGGGTCATCAAGACTCTTTTCTGGCGCCGTTGCCGGGGAGTGTAGCGCTTTTGGTGAGTGGAACTTGGTAAGGAAACATTTATATAGTGTGCTGAAATTTTCTGTTACTTGTCACTATGGAAACTAATCCTTTGAGGGGCTTGTTTGGGGTATCTTCACCCCAACCAGAAGAGCAAAGAGTCTCTCCTCAACCTACTGAACTTTATGAAAATATTTACTTTGAGATTCCTTCTAGTATGATAGAGAAACTGCTAGCTAATCCATTTGCAGGAGACGGAACATTGCATCCCGATTTACACCTTATTTTTGTGGATGAAGTTTGTGGATTATTTAAGCTTGCAGGTATTCCCGATGATGTTGTCAAAAGGAAGGTCTTCCCTTTATCTTTGAAGGGAGATGCATTGACATGGTATAGGCTATGTGATAATACGAGATCTTGGAATTATAAGCGATTGAAGTTGGAATTTGCCCAGAAGTTCTATCCTATGCATCTTGTTCATCGTGATCGACATATATAATTTCTAGCCTCGCGAAGGAGAAATCATCGCTCAATCTTGGGGGAGGCTTAAGTCAATGTTATATTCATGCCCCAATCATGAGCTCTCTCGGGAAATGATTATTTAGAATTTTTATGCTCGGCTTTCTCTTGATAATCGCAACCTGCTCGATACTTCCTGTGCTGGTTCTTATATGCTGAAGACTATTGATTTCAAATGGGACTTATTGGAAAGAATTAAACGCAACTCTGAAGATTGGGGTTCCGACGATGGTAAGGAGTCAGGTATGACACCTAAGTTCGATTGTGTTAAATCTTTCATGGATACCGATGCTTTTCGTGGATTTAGCGCTAAGTATGGACTTGACTCTGAGATAGTAGCCACTTTTTGTGAATCTCCCTAAAGAGAAGTGGTTTAAATACCATCCTCCTGTAGAAGTGAAAGTAGTTGCACCTATTACAGTCGAAGAAAACACTATTACCTATAGTGATCCTATTGTTCCTACTGCTTATCACTACTAGGGAAAAGCCTATACACAGAATCTTAGCAGTAGCGCGGTTCAAAAAGGAGCGCTGCTGCTAACTAGTAGTAGCGCGTGTCCTGTAAACTCGCTGCTGATAAGGATTTAGCAGTAGCGCGCTCGGCCTAAAACGCGCTGCTACAAATATCGACCGGCGGTGTTCACCTAACTCTAAGTAGCAGTAGCGCGGTCGCAAGAACCGCACTACTGCTAAGTATGTAGTAGTAGCGCCCTTTTTCCGGGATCGCTGCTGGTAAATTTCAAATTGCCACACTTTTCTGTCCCAGTTAGCAGTAGCGTCGTATCCCAAAGCGCGTTGCTGCTAAATCCTTATCAGCAGCGTGTTTTATGTCCCGCGCTACTGCTAACCCGCACCAACCCAACACCTTTCCCCACCCGTCCATGGGTACACGCTAAGCACGTGACACAATGCTTCTTCATAACTGACCCGCGCAATCCCAGCCGTGTTGTCGTGAGGAGAGGCAAAAGGAACATCATTGGAATGGATGGAGTCTCCAACGAGGAAGACTATGATCAGTACGGCAACCCAATGAGGGAAGATGACGATGATGATGAAGTATACGTCAAAAGAAGAATCAATACTACATTACCTAAGAAAAATCGTACTCCATGGAAAAGGCAAAGTCACAATGAGGGGCTCAATTATTCTTCGACGAACAAGAAGGGAAAGAAGCTGACTCAAAAACGAAAACGTCAGCACTGAGGAAACGTATGTTATGGGTCCAATGATGTGTAATATATATATATATATGTTCCTATTTTGTATACACACTTAGCCATTATTATGCATGGGTCCAATGATGTGTAATATATATGTTCCTATTTTGCATACATATTTAACCGTCAAATGATGCAATATATATCGCCCTCCCTTCGTTCACTGCCCTCGGGAAATAAAAGTGGGATAAAATAAAGGAAAAGAAAAAGGGAAATTGGCAATAGCGACGGTAGTAGCAGCGCGTTTTGTATAAACCGCTGTAGCTACTGAATTTAGTAGTAGCGCATTTTACCTAAACCGCTGCAGCTACTGATGTTAGTAGCAGCGCATTTTGACGTAACGTGCTACTGCTACGTCCACTTAACCCAAAATTCTCACTCGCCCTGCTTCATCCCGCCATTTCCCCCCAAATCCCCACTCTCTCTCCCCCGTCGCACCGCCGCGCCCGACCCGGCCCCGGCGCTCGCCCCCGACTCCGCCGGCGCCGGCGCTAGCCCTCGACCCCGGCGCTCGCCCCCGTCCCGGCCCTCAACCCCGACCCCGGTGCCGGCGCTAGCCCCCGACCCTCGACCCCGACCCCACCGCTCGCCCCCGACCCTGCCGGCCCTCGCCCCCGACTCCGGCGCCGGCGCTCGCCCCCGACCCCGGCGCGCTCGCCCCCGACCCGTCGGCCCTCGCCTCCCTCCTCTCCCCTGCTGCACTTTATTTACTTTATTTACTTGTTGCTCGTTACTATTTATCTTATCACAAAACTATCTATTACCTACAATTTCAGTGCTTGCAGAGAAAACCTTACTGAAAACTGCTTATCATTTCCTTCTACTCCTCATTGGGTTCGACACTCTTACTTATTGAAAGGACTACGATAGATCCCCTACACTTGTGGGTCATCAGTGTTCGATGAAATGTCCGAGCCATGCTAGTTAATTGTTCTCCGCTCAAAACTCGACCTCCGAGCTCCATTTTCCCCGAGATTTGTCTAGGTTTAGCGGTCCGTCACGTCCTGTCCCTGTCTTCACCGCCGTCAATCGCCCGCGCTGATCTCTTCGCCGGCACCACCATGGTGAGCCTCTTGTTCTTATCTTCTTTCTGAAATAAAAAATTCTTACTTCAGATAGATACTTGTCTAATTTTCTTACTTTTATTATTTCTTATTATTATATAGTGCGATGGTTTTGGTATCTGCCGCTGTCGGCCCTCGTCCTGTCTTTGATTCGGATGTGATATACATTATATTTTGATAACTATTTGGTTCATTTATTGTTTATGACAATTATGCCGACCAACGTGACATATATTTCATTTATCTAGGAGGTGGTTGAACCAGAAATTCCAACCGACCCTATTGTCGACAGGTTAAATTTAGTTGAAGAAGAAAACAATTACTTGAAGGAAAAAATAAGAAAAATTGAGGAGGAGAAGATGATATTTGAGTTGCATGTTGTAGATGTCTTCGATGATCACAAGATCAAGATGGATGCAATGCGGTTGAAGAGTAGAAAGATTAGAAAAATATGTCATTCATGCTGAGGCTTGGTATCATTATGCAGTTGGATCAGTTGTTACCTTGGTTGCGATTATGATCGCATTTGGTTTTGCACTTAAATGTTTTACATAACTTCAATGTATGGTTTAATTAGATGCTCCGGAGAGCTATATGTTGCACTGCTATGTGGGTGAAATCCCTTTGTAATAGATGAGTTTCCGAATGAAACCCTGATACTTCGAAAGAGATTGTCCATTTTGTACACGAAGTGCATCCAGTTTTTGTCGTAACCCTCTATACTTTCTTGCACATGCTATGTGGGTGAAATGATGATATCATGTCAACTTTCAACCTTTTCAGAGTTCATTTCAAATGCTTTTCAATTTCATGGTCTTATAGCTCAAAATAATCAGTAAATGTATGAAAAATAACAAATGAAGTCAGAAAGGGTTGTAAATTCATGATGTGGCTTTGAATGGTGCATTTTGAACATAGAAAAACTATGGAGTTCAAATAGGTTCAAAAAATGAAATCCCTTTGTAACAGACGAGTTTCTGTATGAAACCCTGATACTTCGAAAGAGATTGTTCATTTTGTACACGAAGTGCATCCAGTTTTTGCCATAACCCTCTGTACTTTCTTGCACATGCTATGTGGGTGAAATGATGATACCATGCCAACTTGAAATCTTTTCAGAGTTCATTTCAAATGCTTTTTCATTATTCATGGTCTTATAGCTCAAAATAATCAGTAAATGCATGAAAATAACAAATGAAGTCAGAAGGGGTTGTAAATTGATGATGTGGCTTTGAATGGTGCATTTTGAACACAGAAAAACTATGGAGTTCAAATAAGTTCAAAAAAATGAAATCCCTTTGTAACAGACGAGTTTCCGTATGAAACCCTGATACTTCGAAAGAGATTGTCCGTTTTGTACATGAAGTGCATCCAGGTTTTGCCGTAACCCTCTCTACTTTCTCGCACATGCTATGTGGGTGAAATGATGATACCATGCCAACTTGGAACCTTTTCAGAGTTCATTTCAAATGCTTTTCAATTTCATGGTCTTATAGCTCAAAATAATGAGTAAATGCATGAAAAATAACAAATGAAGTCAGAAAGGGTTGTAAATGATGATGTGGCTTTGAATGGTGCATTTTGAACACAGAAAAACTATAAAAGCAAAAGGAATTATCATAAAATAAAATAAATAAGTAATTTGAAAAAAAAAAATATAAACTACAATAAAGTATATAAGAGGAAACAAAATAAAATAAAATATGATAAACTTTAATAACATAAATAAATTTATGGAACTAAAATTATCAAAGTATTTTCTGTTCAAAATCATTAAAAGCAAAAAGAATTTTCATAAAGAACTTTTTTGTTAGAAACTTTAATAGCAAAAATAATTGTCATAAGATAAAATTAATAAGTAATTATAAACAAAACAAAATAAAATAAAACAAAACAAATAAAGCAAAAAAGAAATCAAAAAAACTGGGAAAAAATAAAAAAATTGCCACCTATTGGGCCACCACGGCCTGAATACGACTAGAAACCCTATTGGGCCAGGATTCAGGCCCGCAGATGGCCCAGCAGGACAACAGGCAGAGACACAAGTTTAGGCCAGTAGGCCTGCAATAGTGAGGAGTTCAAATGGGTAGGCAGAGTCGTGCTTAGAAACAGGTGCAACCCCTCTTCAGCTACCGAGGTGGGACTAAACTTTGGCCGCGACGCGGGCAGCACATGAGCCTTTGGTCCCGGTTGGTGGCACCAACCGGGACTAAAGCGGTGCAATGGTACCGGTTCGTGGCACCAATCAAGACTAAAGCGGTGCAATGGTACCGGTTCGTGGCACCAACCGGTACCAATTCCCGCCCTTTAGTCCCGGTTGGTGCCACCAACCGGGACCAAAGGCCTCTGCTTCCTGCCCTTTGGGCTGCTGAAAAGAGACCTTTGGTCCCGGTTGGTGGCACCAACCGGGACTAAAGGGTGGGATTTGTCCCGGTTGGTAGCACCAACCGGGATTAAAGGGTTGGGTATAAAACAAACACTTGTGAAAATTTTCTTTCAGTTCGTCTTCCCGCCGCCCGACGCCCCAGCGCTGCTTCTCGTCGCCGTCATCGTCGTCGCCTCTGCCCCGCGCCCGAGCCCCTGCCCACGGACTGCCCCCGCGCGCCGGCGCCCTCGCCGCCCCTGCCCTCGACCACGTCGTCGCCGGCGCCACACCGGTTCCTATCTCGCGCCCGAGCCCCTGCCCGCGGCCCACCCCCGCGCGTCGGTGCCCTCGCCGCCCTCGCCGTCGCCGTCACCAGCCGCCCCCGGTTAATTTTTATTAGATTAATTCTGTTTTTTATTTTTATTAGATTTTTTACATGTTTTTAGATTTTCATATATGTATGTATGTATTTTTTAGATATATGTATTTTTTATGTATATTCATATATTTATATATGTATTTTTTACATGTTTTTTGTATGTATTTATGTATTTTTTCAATTGTAATGATGTTTAAAAGTATACATATATGCAAGTTAGATTTTTAGAAAAGTTTTATCTATATATGTTCTCTGATTTAGTACATTTTAGGTTAGTTTAATTTTTAGATTTTTTTTAAATATCTAGCTAGGAAAGGAAGAAGAAGAAACATAATGAGAGGAAAAAGGAAATATGAAGAGGAAGAAAGGAGAAGAAGAGGAGAGGAAGAAGAGGAGAAATAAATAAGAAGAGGAAAAAAGAAGAAAAAGAAGAGGAGAAGAAGAAAGGAATAGAGGAGAAGAAGAGAAAATAGAATATTTTCTATTTTTTCTTCTTCTTCTCTATTCCTTTCTTCTTCTCCTTTTTTTCGTCCTTTTTTTCTTCGATCTCTTCTCTTCTATTCCTTTCTTCTTCTCCTCTTTGTATTTCTTCTTTTGTCTTCTTATTTTTTATCGGGTATGTCCTTGTCGATATACCCCCTCCTGATAACTTCAACACGGGGGGGGGGGGGGGTCGATATACCCCCTCCCCGATAACATTATTTTCCCATGTATGTATGTCGTCATTGTCGATATAACCCCCTCCCAGATAAGTTTGACATGAGGGGCGGTCGATATATGTGCCCCCTCTCGACCGTGATAATTTATACCACGGGAGCACCCCACACCCCCGGCCCTCTCGCTTGACCAAAACTCCCGAGGACATCCAAACCCTAGAAAAAAATGATGTTGGTCTCCTACCCCCTCCTGCCGCGCCCCTACCTGACAAACTCTCTCGAGGCCACCCAAATTTACCAAGTTAAAAGAGCGTTGTCGTCGAGGCCACCCCAAACCCTTGAAGCGTTGTCGAGGCTACCCCAAACCCTTGAAGCATAGCCGAGCCCACCCCAAACACTAGAGAAGCGGCGTCGAGGCCACTAATATGATTCCTTATTGTGATTAGCAAGCTAGTTCTACGTTTGCCACTAATATATCCATCTGTCATGTTTGACTAAAAATTGCCATGTTGTAAATATTTGCAGAAACTATGGAGCACCCCCGAGACGAAGCAACAGAAGCGATGTTAGGGGACATAATCGCGAAAGGAAGTGATGTAGTTGCGTCATTTCTCAACGACACCGATGGTCTGGAAGGACATGGTAGTTAAGAAGAAGGCTATGATTACGATGGCTCCGGTTACCCATTAATGCCGGTACAAGAAGAAGGCTATGATTATGATGGCTCCGGTGACCCAATGCCGGTACAAGAAGGAGACCATGATGACGGCTCCGGTGATTGAACCGAGTCCGGCCAGGTTTATATATTAGTTAAGCCTATGCTGACTAGCTAATTGATGCATTCATTATTTTCGTATGTACACATATTAATTAAGTCTCGTCTTTCTTCTTTTTTCTAGCCCTCAGAATCGAGCACAACCTCACTAAAGCGATGAGACCCGAAGAAAAAGTTGCGCTCGAATGAAAGGTTTGAGATCACAGCAATCGCGCACGATGGCAAGCCGATTGAACCATACCGGACAAAGGAAGCATTTGCTAATCAGTGCGGGGTTCTTGTTAGGGACAAGATCCCGATCAGTATCCATCAATGGTTAAAGCCTAAGAATGAAGACCCTGAGGTGTCTTATGTCTCCGATATGCAGAAATATGATCTTTAGACAACGCTTAAGGCAAATTTCACCCTATCACCAGCGGAGGATCTGGAGAAGCCAGTTATAGAGCAATTGATCAAGTGTCATGCTCTTAAGAAGATGGTAGAACTATTCAGGAGGTGGAAGAATGAGCTGAAAACGTTTGTCGACAAAGAAATTACACCAGAATTCACCGGCCGGTTTGAGAAGATCAAAGATCACTGGCCCGCATTTGTGGCCCACAAGACATCGGAAAAGAGTAAGAAGATGTCAACGACGAACAAGAAAAATGCTTGAAGAAGAAGCATCACCATCGCACGGGGTCAGGTGGCTACCTCAAAGCCCGAACTTTGTGGGACAAGGCTGAGAATGACCAGATTGCTAAAGGGGTCGAACAAGAGACATTGAACTGGCCAGACCATTGCCGGACTTGGTTCTTCGGGGTTGGCAGAACCTTGGACCTTGTATCGGGGAAGTGCGTTTGGACGGAAGAGCAACTGCGAATACCCGTCACGAGGCTTCAGGAGTATATCGAGAAAGCACAACAAGGGATGTTCGTTCCAGACAGAGAGAAGGACGAGCTCACAATGGCCCTCGGGAATCCTGAGCACCCTGGACGGACACGAGGCACGCCAGGATCCGTTCCGTGGAAGGTTGGGTTTCCGGACGCAGGGGGTTACAAAATGCTAGGAGAGGAGGAAGAAAGTGGAGCATAGCCAACTGCAGGCGCTGCATTAAAGGGTACAAGGGCTAGAGGAACGAGAAGCAGATCGCAGCAAACGACCTGCCGAAGCTTCCCCTGAAGCTACCCCGCCATCTCAGCGGAGAAGCAGCGTGGCTTCCACTGAGCAGGCTCGGCAGCTGGAGCCTGTCTTCATGGCTCCTGCTAGCTACCCCGTGGATGCTATCACAGAGTCTCAACATTGCCACCTTATGACGCGATGGATGACATTGAAAGTCAAGGCGGCTGTTGGCTCTGTTTTACCTACTGAACCTGGCACAACCTACCACGGTCGGTCGATTCCAGAAGGATATGCTAGGGTGATGGTGGATCAAATAACAGACAGATTTGAGGACCTTCAGCTTGACCACCCTACGGGTGAAGGGGAGATTCGGCTGGGTTCTTCTCTGAAGGAGCTCATCAACCTTCTGAACTGGACGCCTCCGCCACCTCCTCCTCCTCCAGCGAGTCAGGGCACTCCGCCTCCTCCCCCTTCTCCGGCGAGTCAGGGCACTCCGCCTCCTCCTCCTCCTCCGGGGAGTTAGGGCACTCCGCCTCCTCCTCCGCCTCCTCCTCCGGCGAGTGATCAGGGCACTCAGCCTCCTTCTTCGGCACGTGGCAGCACTCCGCCTCCTTCTCCGCCTGCGCCGGTGCGCCCGAGAAGCCAGCCTCCTCCTTCTCCGCCTCATTAACAGGGGCGGAAGAGACTCGCCGCCGCTCCGGCTGCTCTGGCACGTTGTCCTTCTCCTCCGCCTCATAAGAAAGGAAAGACAGCCGTAACTGCTTCGTCTGCTTCGGCGTCTAGCAGTACAGCCAGAGGCAGACAATACATATATGGTCCTTCTCTGGAGACTCCAGAGAAGTTACCATACGAGAGGAGCCAGGAGGAAAACACGAAGATCGTGCAAGCCGAAGTGAACAACTTCTTTGAAGGGGTGAAAGCAAAGAAACATCCGCCTCTGGAGGAGAAGATAGATCCGGCAAAAGTGAAGCATACTCTAGCTGCCCTGAAGAAACCACCAAAGTCTCCGGCGAAAGGCAACTATGAGCGCATTCTTAAAAAGTCATTTATCGAAGCGGAGCGGTCGAGAAGTACGTACTATCAGTGGTCAAAGGTTAGCAGAACGACGAGCTGGGAAAAAAGTTGCCCAGCTCGGCGAACAAGCGAACCAATCGTTCCCCCCGCCCCAGGTGTCTTGCGATATCGTCGCTAATCGTTCGGGTGGGATGGTGCCCGGTTATAACAATCTTGAAGATTACCTACCCGACAATGTACATTATGATTTCTTGGAGGTGGACGAACACAAATACGTGTACGGGAAGCCTCTCGTCAAAGATGAAAGATCTCTAACAACGATGATACAAAGATTCCATGATTGGTACATGAAAATCTGCAGAGAGTCTGAGGGGAGGAATATTTTGACGCTGAGAGTTAGAGAGGAGCATGACCTCGTTGGAATTGAACTGTTCAATGTTCCATTTGAGGAGTTCTTCGCGTTTTGCAATCTAAAGGCCCTTGATAAATTAATGATCACTTGCTACTGCCTGTAAGTAGTACTACTTCTGTCATTAAGTCTTTATATATAGGTCAACTCTGTCATTGCATGTATTTTTAATTATACTCACTATATTATGCAGATTGAAGATCACCGAATTGAAGAAAAGACAAATCGGTGATATTGGGTTCATTAACACAAATCTCATAGATGCATATATGGTTGAATTTCAGGCCAAAGATACCGAGGCCAAACTGCTACAATCGTTTGTATTAAATCAAAACAAAGCTATAATACTCTTCCCTTATGAATTCTAGTGAGTGTTACTGTCTTGTGCATATTCGGTTTCCCTTATTAGTCAAGGTTATAGTAATGTAATTGATGATTTATGCATGTGTGTGCAGCTTCCACTATATTCTCCTAGAGATTAAGCTTGAGCAGGGACTAGTAACCATCTTAGACTCGAGACGAAAAGATCCCAAGTTGTATGCGGACATGACTAAAATTCTACAGAAGTTAAATCGACCATTATCGCACCATATCGACAACTTCAATTTGTTCATTTCCTGATATCAAGTAATTATTTTCTTTGTCTGGCAGGGTTTGGAAAAAGTTCACCTCAAAAACTCCGGGACTGCCGAAGAAGCTGCAAGTTAGACACCCGAAAGTAAGTGCTATAGTAGCATGTTCCACGCATCTTCTAGTGATTCAAGTGCTAGTTTCATCAATACCATTTAGCATGCTTGATAATTATCAGTTTGATTGACCTCTATTTCTTGTAAAGTGGTTGTGGCAGGAACAAGGGAATAATTACTATGGATACTACATTTGCGAGTCCATCCGCCACACGACCTGTGAGCGGGGCTACTCTGACAAACAATATGAAGTGCGTAAATAATAATATTCACAATTTTATTTGATTACCAACATTTGTGTTCAGTTCCATTTATTCATATATATGTATTGACACCCTTCTTCAAATTAGATATTTCGGATGCGGGATGAACTCCTACCACCAGATCGTATGCGAGGAATTCAAGAGGAATTGGCGGCATTCTTTCTTGACCACGCGATCGCTAAAGACGGAGAATACCATGTGGACCCTAATCAGTTGGTTTTTAATTAGGAGATTATATTGTAAGAGATAATTATGTTGTATATATGTAGCCAGTAGCGTCGGATAGATATACGAGACCTTGTTGTTCGACCAATCTCTCAGAGAAGGAGAGGTGGTCGATATCACTTCTCTCTGTATGCATATGTTCATGAGGATCTTCTGTTTCCTTCATTTGCTTACTAGCTAGCGTGTCTAGTCCTCTCTATACGTATAGTACGTAGCGTCGACCAAGCACGGAGATAAGAAAGGACACTTCTCTCTATTAATTAGCTAGCTAACACAATATATGAAACACCTAAATTAACCCCCCAAAACCCCCTAACCCCCCCCCCCCCATTTCAAAAAAAACCCAACACCTGAAATGCTGACGTGTGGATGCCTATTGGTCCCGGTTGGTGCCACCAACCGGGACCAAAGGGCCTCCTGCCTGGGTTCGCCGCACCGGCCACGTGGAGGCCCATCTATCCCGGTTTGTGTAAGAACCGGGACTAAAGGTCAAGGGTATTAGTAACGACCTTTTAGTCCCGGTTCCTAAACCGGGACAAAAGGCCCTTACGAACCGGGACAATTGGTCCTTTTTCTACTTGTGTGAATTTGCTTTTCTCTCACCAGCTGATTGTCGACCATTTGCTAAGACATGTATATCAAAAAAGAAATGGAAAATCAATTTTCAAGTAAATAATTTAGTGCATATCATCTAAAAAATAATTTAGTGCATATCTAGCACCAGTATTATTAAAACACAAATTGGTGTCATGGAAAAGCAAGTTTGTAACCTAAAAATTGCATATATGGAATTTAATTATGTTCAAACAACCGTAAAATAGAAATTTTGATTTTTCTCCAACAATATTCATGAAGGGATGGTCTCGACTTGGAGTTGTAGCACAAACTTTCTTTCTGTTTTTTTTCTGAACATAACTGTAAAAGACGGTTCGTTCTTAATTGCCATTTTTATGATGCACAGATTAACTATATACTGGGTATTTTGCTTTTACTCGAACAATTGCCAACTTATTTGTTCATGCTAGGAAATCATATTTGTATAAAAAAGTTTAGTTACAGTGAGAGAAAGAGAAAGAGAGATCCAGGCTAGCTTGTCACGGGGATTTTTACTATAAGAGATAAGATGCCTCTAGGCTTACACGGTCGGCAACAACCCAAGAAAAGAGATAAAACAGTAGAAGATTCGGATCCGAGATGGATGGTGCCCAGTCACCAGCCGCGGGGTAGATGAGCTGCGGGTGAACAGTGAAGGTGTCCAATTTCTTCAGTAATCTTCAGATAGAGCTTGAGCGATGAAGATGGCTTCAGAATCAGATTGATGGGTCCTGACACTAGGTGTACAAGATAACGAAGTCATCCTCCTTTCTTGGCCTCCCACGCCCTCTCCTGATTCCCGTCGACGCAGCACCTTCAGTTTCTGAGCAGCATCTCCAGTTGACAATGGAGTTGGAGGATGCTGCTGCTGCTGCTTCTTCTTCCGATTGTTGCTTTGTCTTAACGCCACCAGTTGACAATGCAGTTGGAGTCGGAGGAGGCTTTGCTTCTTGTGATTGTTGGTCCTCATCCTTTGTCGGCCCTCTCTTGATGATGATACCGCCACCGCCACCGCCGCCACCGCCACCACCACCACCACCACCACCACCACCACCAGTTGACGGATCACCAACTTGCTGCAGCTTCTTCCTTGGCCTCGCTTGGTCACCGCATCCACAGACAGCACAGAATGCTCTGTTGGCTCTCCCTCCCTTTGCAGGACAGGACAGGGTTCAGGCGACAAGATCTCCCCGGACCCAGACCCAGACAGCATAACCACAACCTTGCGAGGGCGGCCGCACACCGCCAGCTTTTGCTTTTGCCGGGGAAACCTCCACGTTCTTCCGCTGGCGTCCCCTGTCCCGCTTCTCTCCCAGCAGACTAAGACTACTAGTAGACACCCGCAAAAAAAAAGACTAAGACTAGTAGGCACATGCATTAGAGGAGTGTATGCGGCATCATCGTCGTCGTCATCACTGCTACTCCGGTGGATGAACCCAGACCCAGATTGATCATCGGAATCGAGATCCAGGCTCCTGGTTGCCGAGTCTATGGGCTCGTCCGAGGAGAAGAAGTAGGAGAATAATCCGGAGGTGCAGAGGACGCCCTCGGCGACGAGGCGGCGGAGAGGAGCGCGTCATGGCTGACGGGGAGGCCGGTGAAGCACGCGGCGATGAATCCGGTGATGGCGCACCATCACTTTCCCATTTTATTTCATATATCTACACACAGGGTTTAGCAAGTGCTCTAACTCGTGTAGAGGACTTCTGTCCACCATCAATAATGATACGTTTGGGTTTTCACCAAGAGTTTGTTGATGATCAAGAAATGCATGGCTTTCGGCTTCGGTATTTTTATTTCATATATCTACACACAGGGTTTAGCAAGTGCTCTAACTCGTGGAGAGGAGGTTTCTGTCCATCCACCATCATTTTATTATTTCGTAATGATTTCCTAAGCTCAGCGCAATTAGCAGTGAAGCAAAGTGCCGCTCCGGGCCACGCTACCGTCGGAAGGAATATGAGATTGTTGGGAGGGGCCCGTGCGAAGAGGAAATCGGAATGGTGAAGGGGACACGATTTACTCACGTACCGGAATGGTGAATGCAGTTCATACTTGCATGAATTGCATTATCAACAAGGGAGCGAACTGGCATCCATATTCTGCATAACTTGCTGGCCCGTCTCTATTTACACTATGGGGAAAACAATGAAGCATATTTGACAATGAAATATGTGATATGCTTGTCGGTCTGGTCTGTCAAATATAACATACCATAAAGTGTTGGCCACAACTTCAATTGTACTGAATTTTAATAGAAGAGATCCCTCAAACAAAGAATATTATTGTTTTTCTCGATGTGATCTGTAAGTTGCAGATACATATTGAAATCTTCAAAAACTCAACATTTGAAGGAGTTTCAATGTCTAAATTCTAATTCCTGGGAACTTTGGAAGATAAAAGTAATGCTGACATGCTAGTGGAGAGCATAGTGAACACAATACTGCTGCAGACATCCTCCGGCGATCTTCTCTAGAATATGGTTATAACATCATATTGCATGTATACAACATGGCTATTTTTAGACACTGGACGAAATTCTACATGCACCGACGTGGTTTATTTGATGTTCTTAACTGATCCGTGTTAAAAAGGAATAAGTAAGAGTACTAACAGCCTAAACATAAGAATGTGACTGTAGAAGAAGTAGAAGAACATCTAGTGTAGTTATTGATAGAAACATAGAAGTAATTACTGTAAGAAAATGGCAAGAGCCATCAGGGATGCCAAGAAGAGGGAGATGTCTAGTATACACCAGTGCAAACAACTGGGTTGCCACTGCTTTTACTTTTCAAAAAATCTAATGTGCTCCGGGGCATTCGCAAATCTCTTGGTGCCCATCCCTCCTTTTATGAAGGAGGCTTTTTGGTGATTCAAATTGATTGTAAATGCCTGAAAATTGTATGTTCAATAGAATTAATAGAAATCCTGAACAGCTAAAGGAGAAATTATTTAATATACACCAAGTAAAAGCTCTGCAATAAATAATGTAATTAAGTGATATGCAGTTTAGTGAACAGATTAAGCAGCTAATCTAGTGATAAAATGTGCAAAATTGTCACATAAGTAAATGTCACATAAGAGGTTTTCTTAATTTTAGTGTAACAATTCTGTTGATGTAATTAAGCAGGAAGGCATGTTGTGCAGGAGTACATATACACCATTAAAATGGAAAGCAAAATTTCTATAACGCCTACTTAGTTCATGAAATTAGGGAAGTGAATTTGTAGCACTTGGGTGCTCCACACCCCTATACGAACATTAAAATCAAAAACATACCGAGAAATTTGAAAAAAATCTGGGATTTGGGGATATCAAACATGGATTCCCAATCTACTCCCGTATGAAATTACGTGAAAAATACCAGGAAAGTATTTGTGGCAAACAACACAAAATATTCCTATGTATAAAAAAAACAGTTTGGATGGATTTTTTTCGAACAGAAATTCCTTGGCCACAGAAACGTTTCCTGGTATTTTGTCACGAACCTTGACACGGGAGTAGATTGAGAACTGTGATTCGCTATCCCCAAATTTCAGTTTTTTTTTAAAAAAAATTGGGTATTTTTTAGGTTTAATATCCGTACAGGGGTGTGGAGCACCCAGGAGCTCCGTTGTATTTTCCATGAACCACTACATTATAAATTGGATACATTCATTAGCAGGATAACACAACGGGAAGTATGTATCATTGTAATAAGATATACAATGAACACCCAAGAATGTAAGCATCTGGCATCACTAGTAGAAAAACCCCTATTTGTTCCGGTTGGTGAGGGCCTTTTGTCCCGGTTCTTGAACCGGGACTAAAGGGTCGTTACTAATGCCCTAGACCTTTAGTCCCGGTTCTAACACGAACCGGGACAGATGGGCCTCCACGTGGCCAGTGCGCCGAGCCCAGGCAGAAGGGCCTTTGGTCCCGGTTGGTGGCACCAGTCAGGACCAAAAGGCATCCATGCGTCAGCATTTCAGTGGCTGGGTTTTTTTTTTGAAAGGGGGCGGGGGGTGTTGGGGGTGTTGGGGGTTTTGAGGGGTTAATTTAGGTGTTTCATATATTGTGTTAGCTAGCTAATTAATAGAGAGAAGTGTCCTCTCTTATGTCCGTGCTTGGTCGACGCTACGTACTGTACATAGAGAGGCCCTCGACACGCTAGCTAGTAAGAAAATGAAGGAAACCATTAAGTACAGAAGTTCGTCATGCATACCAAGAGAAGTGATCGATCGACCTCTCCTTCTCCGAGAGATTGATCGAACAACAAGTTTTAGTATTATCTATCCGACGCTACTGGCTACATACATATACAATATGTAAGATCTTTTACAATCCCCTAGCATTTGAAATCAACTTCCACATGGTATTTTTCGGCTTTATTGATGACGTGGTCAAGAAAGAATCCCCCCAATTCCTCTTGAATTGCTTTCATGCGATCTTGTTCTAGGAGTTCATTCCGCATCTGCCACGTCTAATTTGAAGAAGGGGGTTAATATATATATGAATGAAACTCAACAAAAATGATGGTGTAATAAAATGAAATTGTGAATATTATTGCTTACGCACTTCATATTGTCTTTTAGAGTAGCCTCGCTTATTTTTCAAAGTCGCGTTGTAGATGTACTCGCACACGTAGTATCCACATAAATCATTCCCTTGTTCCTGCCACAAGCACTTTACGAGAAATAGAGGTCAATCAAACTCATAATGAAGCATTATAAATGGCATTGATGAAATTATAGCTATAGAATCAACGGGAGATGCGCGCATCTAGCTAGCTAGCTAGTAGTACTTACTTTCGGATATGTATATCGCAGCTCCTTCGGCAGTCCCGAAGCTTCTGCGGTGAACTGTTTCCAAACCCTGCAAGACAAAGAAAATAATTATTATTACTTGAGATATCAGGAAATAAACAAAAAGTTGCCGATATGGTGCGATAATGATCGATTGAACTTACTTGTTGAGCAATTTAGTCATGTCCGCATAGGTTTCGGGATCTTTTCGTCTTGAGTCTAAGACGGTTACTAGTCCCCGCTCAAAATTAATCTCCAGAAGAACATAGTGGAAGCTGCGCACGCATGCATAACTCATCAATTACATTACTATAACCTCGCTCGAGTAATAAGGGAAACCAAATATGCACACGACAGTAACACTCACTCGAAGTTGTAAGGAAAGAGTATTAAATCTTTGTTTTGATTTTTGATCAACGATTGTAGCAGGTTGTCCTCGGCCTCTTCGGCGTTCTTTTTAACCTGAAATTCATCTATGATATTTGTGTTAATGAACCCAATATCATACATTTCTTGTTTTTTGCACTCGACGATCTTCAATCTGCATAATATAGTGAGGATAATTAATTATAAATACATGCAATGAAAGAGCCGAGCTATATATAGAGACTTAATGACAGAAATAGTACTTACAGATAGTAGCAAAAGACCGTTAATTTATCGAGGGCCTTTTTATTGAAGAACTCCAAGAACTCCTCAAATGGAACAGGCAACAGATCAGTTCCAACTAGGTCGTGCTCCTCTTTAATTCTCAGATACAAAGTATTAGTCCCCCCCAGACTCTCTGCAGGTTTTCATGTACCAATTATGGAATCTTCACATCATCGTTGTTAGAGATTTTTCATCTTTGACGAGATGCTTCCCGTACTCGTATCTGTGTTCGTCCACCTCCAAGAAATCAAAATGTACATCATCAGGCAGGTAATCTCTAAGATTGCTATAACCGGGCACCGACCCTGGAGCATTAGCGACGATGTCGCTAGACACATTGAGCGGGCGGCACGATTGCTTTGCTTGTTCGCCGAGCTGGGCAATTTTTTCCCAGCTGCTCGTTCTTTTAACCTTTGATCACTGACAGTACTTCCCGACCGCTCCGGTTCGAGATATGCCTTTTAAGTAATGCGCCTATAGTTGGTTCTCGGCAGAGACTTTGGTGGTTTCCTCAGGGCATCGATAGTGCACTTTCCTTTCACCGGATCTACCTTCTCCTCCGGAGGTGGATGTCTCTTTGCTTTCAACCCTCCAGAGAAACCCTTCACTTTGGTCTGCACGATCTTCGCGTTTTCCTCCTCGGTCCTCTCGTACGGTAACTTCTCTAGAGGCTTGAGAGATGGACCGTATCTGTATTGCCTCCCGCCTCTGGCTATACTGCTAGACGCCGGAGCAGACAGAGCAGCTACGGCTGTCTTCTTTCGTGCTTGCTTACGAGGCAGAGGAGAAGGACTACGACGCGCCGGAGCAGCCGGGGCGGCGGCGGGTCTCTTCCGCCCTTGCTGCTCGGGCATGCCGGCGCAGGCGGAGAAGGAGGCGGAGTGCCGCCACACGCCGGAGAAGGAGGCTGAGTGCCCTGATTGCCACTCACCGGAGGAGGAGGCGGTGGAGGAGGCGGAGTGCCCTGACTCCCCGGAGGAGGAGGAGGAGGCGGAGGCATCCAGTTCGGAAGGTTGATGAACTCCTTCCACCATAGGCATGGAGTCTTCAGAGCAGAACCCAGCCAAGTGTCCTCTTCACCGGTAGGGTGGTCAAGCTAGAGGTCCTCAAATCCCTCCGTTATTTCGTCCACCGCCACCCTAGCATATCCTTCTAGAATCGGACGACAGTGAAAAGTTGCACCGGGTTCAGAAGGTCGAACAGAGCCGATAGCCGCCTTGACTTTTAAGTTCTGCCATTGCGTCATAAGGTGGCAATTTTGAGACTCCGTGATAGCATCCACGGGGTAGCTAGCAGGAGCCATCAAGACATGCTCCGGCTGAAGCAGCTCGGTGGAAACCACACTGCTTCTTCGATGAGATGGCGGGGTAGCTTCGGGAGAAGCTTCGGCAGTTCATTTGCTGTGATTTGCTTCTCGTTCCTCTATCGCTTGTATCGTTGAGTGCAGCGCCTGCAGTTCGGTCTGCTACACTTTCTTCCTCCTCTCCTGGCATTTGTAACCGCCTGCGTCCGGAAACCCAGCCTGCCACGGAACGGAGCCTGGCGTGCCTCGTGTTCGTCCAGGGTGCTCAGGATTCCCGAGGGCCATTGTGAGCTTGTCATTCTCTCTGTCTGGAACGAACGTCCCTTCCTGCACTGCATCGATATAATGCTGAAGCCTCTTGACTGGTATTTTCATTTGCTCATCCGTCCAACGGCACTTCCCTGATACAGGGTCCAAGGTTTCGCCAGCCCTGAAGAACCAAGTCTGGCAACGGTCTAGCCAGTTCATTGTCTCTAGTTCGATCCCTTTATCAAGGAGATCATTCTTAGCCTTGGCCCACTTAGGCCGGGCTTTGAGGTAGCCACCTGACCCCGTGCGATGGTGAAGCTTCTTCTTCGTAACATTTTGCTTGTTTGTCTCCGACATCTTCTTATTCTTTTCCGATGTCTTGTGGGCCACAAATGCGGGCCAGTCATCTCTGATCTTCTCATATTTGTCGATGAATTCTGGTGTGTCTCTTCTTTGTCGACAAACCTTTTCAGCTCATTCTTCCACCTCCTTAATAGGTCTGCCATCTTCTTAAGAGCATGAGACTTGATTAATTGCACTTTAACTGGCTTCTCCGGATCCTCCTCTGGCGGTAGGGTGAAATTTGCCTTCAGTTGCGTCCAAAGATCATCTTTCTAAATATCATTGACATAAGAAACCTCAGGGTCTTCGTTCTTAGGCTTAGCCTCGGTATGAATGACATATTTTCTAATCTTTCTAATCTTCAAGCGCATTGCATCCATCTTGATCTTGTGATCATCGACTACATCCGCAACATGCAACTCCAATATCATCTTCTCCTCCTCAATTTTTTTATCCTTTCCTTCAAGAAATTGTTTTCTTCTTCAGCTAAATTTAACCTCTCGACAATAGGGTCGGTTGGAATTTCCGGTTCACATACCTCCTAGATAAATACAATCTATGTCACGTTGGTTAGCATAATTTTCATAAACAATAAATGAAGCAATAGTTATAAAGATAATATATACCACATCCGAATCATAGATAGGACGAGGGCCGACGGGGGCAGATACCAAAACCATCACACTATATAATAACAAGCAATAGAATAGTAAGAAAATTTTACAAGTATCTATCTAGAGCAAGATTTTTTTTCCAGAAAGAAGATAAGAACAAGAGGATCACCACGGTGGTGCCGACGACGAGATCGGCGCGGGCGATTGACAACAGTGAAGATGGGGACGGCGCGTGACGGGCCGCTAATATAAACCTAGACAAATCTCGGGAAAAATAGAGTTCGAAGGTCGTGCTTCGAGAGGAGAAACCTTAACTAGTGTGGCTTGGGCATTTCATCGAACACCTCAAGTGCATAGGAGGTGAGCTAGAGCACCACAAAGCCTTCCCCTCCCCGGCCAGAGAAAAACAGAGCAGTGGAGTGCTTTGCTCGCGGGCGAGGGGTATATATAGGCACCTCAATGGTCCCGGTTCGCAGCATGAACTGGGACTAAAGGGTAGCCAGTTGTCCGGGTTTGAGCCACCAACCGCAACCAATGGTAGTGGGCCAGGAGCCAGGCCCATTGGTCCTGGTTCGTCCCACCAACCGGGACCAAAAGGTCCAGATGAACCGGGACCAATGGCCCACGTGGCCCGGACGGTCCCCTGGGCTCACGAACTGGGACCAATGCCCCATGGGTCCCGGTTCTGGAGTGAACCGGGACTAATGGGCTGACCCGGCCTGAACCAAAGCCCTCTTTTCTACTAGTGCATATTGAGCCATAAAAGCCTCACTATGAGTACGAATTTTACTTTCAAATCAGGCACACAAATCAGCCAATTTTATGATCTAGCTATCGCCTTTGCAATACAAAAATTTATCCATAGGTACTAAGGTACCGGGTAATTATTTAAAACTAAGATGATAAGAAAAAAATACAATGCCTTGTCCATTTTTTCTCTCTAATATATGCAACCATCAGAATGTCGCGTATCCAGGTACAGTTTTCAAGTAGCATCATCAGATCTCTTATCCAAGCGGCACAGAGCAAGAACATTTATCTTCAGTGGTATTAGATAGATATTGCAAGCCAAAAATCTACCACTGATACATCTTTGCTTTGCTGAAGAAATCTCACCATGCAAACCTGAAGAATTTTATTAAACATGTGCAGAAATAAATACAATGACTATCCAAAAAAATAGTAACATTACACATGAAGAATAAAATAACTCATAATATAAGATGATTTCCTAGCTACTGTGAGAATAATGAGTTGTTTGCAACACTGCATCTTCTCCTGAACATTGGTATATCTTTAATTCAGTAAAGTATAGAAGTCAAAAGTATAAAACATAAATCTTGGTATACTGCACACAAATACTAGGCACACAAACCGGTATTTTCCAAGGTCTTGGTTTCACAATACCATAACTGAAATTAGCAAGATGTTAGCCTCAAATCAGCAAGGTCTTTGTTTCTCTTTGCCAATAAACCAAGACAAATAACTTAGATATACAATGCAACCAGAAAGCCCTATCCTCTACCATTGACCAACTCTAGTCAGATGATTAACATTGACTCAGAACAAAAAAAGGGAGGTGGAATTGCATTACCATCTTGTGGTGGCGTGGAGTTGTTGCCCCTATAGCATCGGTCCAAGATGAGACATCCGTGCAAAGTCAGTCGTTGGCACGCCGGCGGTATCGTTCAGCACGGGTGCCAACGAGGGGTTGGGGTGTAGGCGTCGGTCGCTGCCTCCAAACTGTCCCGTCCATCCATGATGGTGCAACGTTGGCCTAGCATTCATGAACACAACTTACACATACTTGCAAAACTTCTTTTAATTGAAAAACTACAGAAGCCTCGAAGTAAGAAGATACTATAATGAAACTAATTATAATAATTATTATTTATAATAAGAGAATAATTTTCAATAGTAAGAACAAGTCCAACAAACATACTACCTCATCAAAGACATCCATGGAATCCGCTTGCTGCAACATTTCCATATAAGCAGGAAGGTATCTCTGAAATTCCTCTTCAAATGGGTTGTAACATAAAACACGATGTTGTACTGAAAATCAAGGGATGAAATTTGAAGACGCTCAAAATCAAGGAATAAAAAAAAGAAACATACTTTGAATTTCAGTGAGATCCCTCGGGAAGTTCCTTCGCATTAGAACATGACTTTACTCGAAGATTCCCCTTCAAGTAGCATAGTGGATTCTATAAATTACAAACCATTTGAAGCGCATAAATCTGTTTACACATGGAATTAGACACGGGAGTAGATTATCTACTATCCAAAGCAAGTCCTCACATCATTTGTAGAAACTGCACGCCAAATCAGACAACAGCGAAATTGAAGAGCACAATTTACCTCTGAATGGCAGGCATCTTTTCTCAAAAAAGCTGATCGAAGTTGAGGTAGCCCAAGAATCCACATTTGCTGGGGTGATGTGGAGGGGGGAGGGGGGGCGACCGTCGTGGGAATTACGGCGATGATGATAGTGGCGATGCATGAACTTTGCGATGCCTGGTGATGTGTACAGTTTATTCACTCGGGTGTTGTGTTGGTTTTATATAGGCGCTCGGATAGTTCCAGCTGGCTTTTTCTCTTTTCTTTTGGCTGGGGTACTTTGGGTGACAGCCTGGCGGGAGGAGGGGTTTTTGTATGGGGGCACGTTCTTTTGTATTTAAAAAGTCGGTGGACAAGGGGGGGGGGGTCGAAGGAGGGTAGGAACGAACGAAAACCAACGACAACCTATGATGTGAGTCTTTAGGAGTAGAGATATTTACTCTGTTTTTAGTCAACCAAATTTTTGTTTAAACTATGTTATTTATTTCCAAAAATAAATTTCATTTATGAGAGATCATTTGTATGTTAGGAAAGTGTTGGTTTACAGGGAAAGAGTGGAGAGGATTTTGTTTGCTTAAAATATGTTATTTGTTTCCTAAAACAAATTGCATTGATGGAACATCTTTTGTATGTCAGGAAAGTGTTGGTTTAGGACACATGCGTGAAATTGATTTCATTATTTGGTAATGTGCTATTGTTATCTGCCCGTTTGTAACATGTCTCATTGTGAAAGTTTAAAAATGTTAGTAAAGTTTTTAATGGGATGGTGGACGTGAGACGAAAATAGACCAGTCAAAAATAAGCCGGACGAAAATAAACCGTGGATGCAATTCTACCAACTGAGCATTTAGGAGTAGAGATTACTATATATATGATGATGAAAGGAGAGACGAAGAAAAACCGGACGAAAAAACCCTTGAACGTAAGTTACTAACGCCTCCTCCTAAGGTGGGAGGAGAGACGAAAAAAAACCCTGAAACGAAATGTTAATTAATGTAATTCGGTGATGTATGGAAATATTAATTAATGTGATTGAGCCATTTATGGTAAGGTTAATTAATTCATTAGATTGATTTATTCATTAGATTGATTTATTCATTAGATTTTGTCTTTAAATATTTATTAGATGATTGGTTCTTTCACATAAATACATTACTAAATATATGATGATGGGAGAAGGGACGAAAAAAACCAGACAAAAAACCTCAGACAAAGGTGGGAGGGGAGACGGAAAAAATTAAGAAGAAGCTACCAACTTCTCTTTTAGGCGTAGAGATATCATCTCCCTTTTTTCTCTCCACCACCCAAGTGGATCCCTAGTCCTTAGTTTTTCTATTTTTAAGATACCAAAGAAGGTATGCAAAGATATAAAAAATATGGGTGGTCTTTGGTACAAACAGTTTTTTTTGAATCATCAATAACTTTTATTCCTCAAATGATGGCCAAATCGTTTACAGTTTTTGGAAGAATAAAGTCAGGGGGAAAGGAGTCCCAAACTTCTGAAGCTCTAGTACTAAAGCAATGTTTTGCTAAGCTATCAGCTACTAGATTGGCTTCTCTACAGCAATGGATAACAGATGAAAACTCCATAGCCAAGATTGTTGCTTCCACTACTAGGGAAAAGCCTAGCAGCAGCGCGGGTTTTGGGCCTATTAGTAGCGCGGGGGCCGGCACTACAGCTAACGTATAGTAGTCGCGGGTGCCACCCGCGCTACTACTACGTCCTTTAGTATAGCGTGGGTAAAAACCCGCGCTACTACTACCAGCGCGGGTTTTTTTGAATTTTTTCGAAAAAATATTACAATTTTTTCCCTAATTTTCAAATTTTTGAATTATTAACCTCAAATCTCTAATCACCCCTCATCGCTGCTCAATTTAATCTCTAATCATCCCTCATCATTCCGAATAATCTAACTTCCCGGACGGTCACCCATCCTCTCACTACTCCAACCTGAGCACGCTTAACTTCCGGGTTCTATTCTCCCTCGTTTCCAAGTCTGCACTTGTTGTTTTCCTGACAATAGTAAGATGTCAATCCTATTAACCTCAAGAATTTAGCTTGAGCATGAAGTCACACATTTCACTATTTGAGTTTGAAACTATTGTTCTAAAAAATTAGTAACACCAATATTTCTTGAATAATTAGTTTGACCACAGTTTGACCACAGTTTGACCATAGTTTGGCCATAGTTTGACCAGATTTGACCAAAATTAAAAAAAACTAAAATAATTATTTAGCAACACTAATATTCTACAATAATTAGTTTGACCATCATTTGACCACAGTTTGACCACACAGTTTGAAATTTTTTCGATTTTTTCCACTCTAGGTCTTAAAAGCCCCGTAACTTTTTTTCTGTTTGGGTTTTGAGGATTTTGAAAATGTTTAACGCCCCCCCATTAAATTTGGATGTAACTTTTCGAGTAGATGATTTTTCATATAAAAAACTTTTTCATCCGAGTTAGTATGCAAAAGTTATGCCCATTTTTACAAATTCTCGAGAGATTTTGCAAATAAAGTCGAAATTCATATTTGCAAATTTTCCCAACAACTAGACCACATATCACATGGGAAACTTATTTTCTTTTATTTTTTTGACATTTTCATCATTTTCTTTTATTTTTTTAAAAACTGAAATGGCGATCCACGGGGGGGGGGGGGGGTAGAGTTTGAAAATGGGACCTTTAGTAGTTGCGCGGTTTTTTACCCCCTCGCTACTACTATGGCACCACTTAGTAGTAGCGAGGGCTAAAAACCAACGCTACTGCTATCAAACTTAGTAGTAGGGAGATTTTAAAAACCCGCGCTACTACTATGGCATGTCCCGGGGGGCACGGTAGAGACCGCTTAGTAGTAGCGAGGGTTAAAAACCCGCGCTACTGCTATCAACTTAGTAGTAGCGAGGTTATAACAGTGTATAGGCTTTCTGTGAATAGGCTTTTCCCTAGTAGTGTTCGGTTATAACAGCAGCATCACCGCCCATGTATGCCTCTGGGTTTGAAGCTGCCTCTAGAGCATTCAGGCTATCTGATTCAATAACAATTTTGGTGCATCCAACGTTAGCAGCAAGAATAAGTCCAAACCTGATTGCATATATTTCTGCGGAATCTGCGG
Source organism: Triticum aestivum (assembly GCF_018294505.1). Lineage (NCBI taxonomy): Eukaryota > Viridiplantae > Streptophyta > Magnoliopsida > Poales > Poaceae > Triticum > Triticum aestivum. The sequence goes on along the minus strand of NC_057795.1, from coordinate 698,902,581 downwards.
AAACGACATGATGCAGAATCTAGCTCACCGCTGCGATGAAGGTATGATAACCCACAAGCGTAGGGGATCGCAACAGCTTTCGAGGGTGGAGTATTCAACCCAAATTTATTTATTCGACACAACGGGAGCCAAAGAATATTCTTGAGTATTAGTAGTTGAGTTGTCAATTCAACCACGCCTGAATAACTTAGTATCTGCAACAAGGTATTTAGTAGCAAAGTAGTATGATAGCAATGGTAACAGTGGTAAAGGTAAAGATGGCAAAAGTAATATTTTTGGGTTTTGTAGTGATTTAACAATAGCAATGGAAAAGTAAATAAGCGAAGCACAATATATGAAAAGCTCGTAGGAAATGGATCAGTGATGGATAATTATGTCAGATGCGATTCCTCATGTAATAGCTATAACATAGGGTGACACAGATCTAGCTCCAATTCATCAATGTAGTGTAGGCCTGTATTCCGAATATAGTCACACGTGCTTATGGAAAACAACTTGCATGACATCTTTTGTCCTACCCTCTCATGGCAGCAGGGTCCTAGCGGAAACTAAGGGATATTAAGGCCTCCTTTTAATAGAGAACAAAACCAAAGAATTAACACATGGTGAATACATGAACTCCTCAAACTACGGTCATCACCGAGAAGTATCCCGATTATTGTCACTTTGGGGTTGTCAGATCATAACACATAATAGGTGACTATAGACTTGCAAGATAGGATCAAGAACACACATATATTCATGAAAACATAATAGGTTCAGATCTGAAATCATGTCACTCGGGCCCTAGTGACAAGCATTAAGCATAGCAAAGTCATAGCAACATCAATCTCAGAACATAGTGGATACTAACGATCAATCTCATCCAAACCATCACCGTCTAGCAAGTCTATGATGAAATTACTCACGCACGGTGGTGAGCATCATGAAATTGGTGATGGAGGATGGTTGATGATGACGATGGCGATGAATCCCCTCTTTGCAGCCCCGAACGGACTCCAGATCAGGCCTCCCGAGAGAGATTAAGGCTTGGTGGCGGCTCCGTATCGTAAAACGCGATGAAACTTCCTCTCTAATTTTTCTCCCCGTGAAACGGAATATATGGAGTTGGAGTTGAGGTCGGCGGAGCTGCAGGGGGGCCACGACACAGGGGGGCGCACCCAGAGGGGGTGGGCGCGCCCCCACCCTCATGGACAGGGTGTGGGCCCCCTGGTCTTCATCTTTTGCCAGCATTTTTTATATTTTCTGAAACTTATCTCCGAGGATTTTTAGGTCACTCCGAGAACTTCTGTTTTCTATAAAACAACATCATGGTAATTCTGCTGAAAACAGCATCAGTCCGGGTTAGTTTCATTCAAATCATGCAAATTAGAGTCCAAAACAAGGGCAAAAGTGTTTGGAAAAGTAGATACGTTGGAGACGTATCAACTCCCCCAAGCTTAAACCTTTGCTTGTCCTCAAGCAATTCAGTTGATAAACTGAAAGTGATAAAGAAAAACTTTTACAAACTCTGTTTGCTCTTGTTGTTGTAAACATGTAAAGCGAGCATTCAAGTTTCAACATATATTATGAACTAACCATACTCACAATAACACCTCGGTCTCACAATTACTCATATCAGTAGCATAATCAGCTGGCGAGCGATAATAATAAAACTCGGATGACAATCATAACATGACATACCAAAATGGTATCTCGCTAGCCCTTTCTAAGACCGCAAAACATAAGTGCAGAGCACCTTTAAAGATCAAGGACTGACTAAACATTGCAATTCATGGTAAAAGAGATCCAGTCAAGTCATACCCAATATAAACCAATAGTAATGAATGCAAATGACAGTGTGCTCTCCAGTGGGTGCTTTTTAATAAGAAGGTGATGACTCAACATAAAAGTAAATAGATAGGCCCTTCGCAGAGGGAAGCAGAGATTTGTAGAGGTGCCAGAGCTCGATTTTAAAATAGAGATTGAATAACATTTTGGGCAGCATACTTTCACTGTCAACACAACAACTATGAGACGACTGTATCTTCCACACTACATGCATTATAGGCAATTCCCACGCAGAATGGTAAAAGTTTATACTCCCCCACCACCAACAAGCATCAATCCATGGCTTGCTCGAAACAACAAGTGCCTCCAACTAACAACATCCCTGTGGGAGTTTTGTTTAATTATATTGATTTGCTTTGATCTTTTTGGATCATGGGACTGGGCATCCCGGTTACTGGCCCTTTCTCGTGAATGAGGAGCAGAGTCCACTCCTCTTGAGAATAACCCACCTAGCATGGAAGATATAGGCAGCCCTAGTTGAAACATGAGCTTCTCGAGCATACAAAACAAAATTTCATTTGAAGGTTTGGAGTTTGGCACATACAAATTTACTTGGAACGACAGGTAGATACCGCATATAGGAAGGTATGGTGGACTCATATGGAATAACTTCGGGGTTTATGGAGTTTGGATGCACAAGCAGTATTGCCGCTTAGTACAGGTGAAGGGTAGCAAAAGACTGGGAAGCGACCAACTGAGAGAGCGACAACAGTCATAAACCTGCATTAAAACTAATTCACAGCGAGTACAAGCATGAGTAGGATATAATCCACCATGAACATAAATATCATGAAGGCTATGTTGATTTGTTTCAACTACATGCGTGAACATGTGCCAAGTCGAGTCACTCAATTCATTCAAAGGAGGATACCATCCCATCATACCACATCATAATCATTCTAATACCATGTTGGCACGCAAGGTAAACCATTATAACTCATAGCTAATCAAGCATGGCACAAGCAACTATAATCTCTAAATGTCATTGCAAATATGTTTACTTCATAATAAGCTAAATCACGAACGATGAACTCATCATATTTACAAAAAAAAGAGGTCGAGTTCATACCAGCTTTTCTTATCTCAATCAGTTCATCATATATCATCATTATTGCCTTTCACTTACACGACCGAACAATGTGTATAATAATAATAGTGCACGTGCATTGGAATAAGCTGAAATCTGCAAGCATTCAACTCAAGAGAGAAGATAAGGAAATATGGGCTCTAAGTTAAATAAACAATCATGCATATGAGAGCCACTAAACATTTTTAATATGGTCTTCTACTCTCAATCCCCAAAGGAAAGAAAAGAAAAAAAACTATTTACACGGGAAAGCTCCGAACAAGTAAAAGAAGAACGAGAAATATTTTTGGGTTTTCATTTTAATTTCTACTACAAGCATGGAAATTAAGCTAACTAATTTTTTTGGTTTTTCTTAAGGTTTATCAAACACACAAGAAGAAAACTAGAAAAAGAAAATTAAACTAGCATGGATAATACAATGAAAGAGTATGAGCACTGACTACTAGAATAGTATGTGAACATGAATGTAAAGTCGGTGAGAAATACGTACTCCCCCAAGATTAGGCTTTTGGCCTAAGTTGATCTAATGCCACGGACCGCGGCTACTCTCCCCGGTGTACTGAGAGGTGTAATCAGGATACCATTGGCCGGCCATCTCCACATGATCACATTGAAAAGATCATGCACGATAAGGTTCCGGTGAAGGTTCCGGCTTGGGCTCAGGCTCTGGAGTGGATGCTTGGCCTAGATGAGCGTACACCGCTTTTGGCATGACAAGATAATTATCTGCAGTCAAATCAAACAACAGAGGTGCAGGCATAATAATAGTCTCATTGTGTTTCTTATTAAATCTCAAGTTATACAGGAGCATCTTATCATCATTTTGAACAATAAACTCATGTGCTACCATGCTCCTGTAATCTAAAATGTAAGGAGGCAAAATTGTCTCCTCTTCCTCATAGTGCCTAATAGGTATCTCAAAATGTCTAGCAAGACGTGCAACATACATACCTCCAAAGATGGGGCCTTTTGTACGATTCAGGTTTAAACGTTTAGCAATAACGACACCCATACTAAAACTATTATCACCAAACAAGGCATGGAATAGAATAATAATATCTGGGACACTGAAGTTTCCACTATTTCCACGGCCAATCAAGCATCTACTAGCAAATATGGCAAAGTAGCGTAAAACAGGAAAGTGTATGCTAGAGATTCTCGCATCGGAACCCTTCTTTGGATCCCCTACAGTGATAGTGTTAACAAAGCCATCCACATCCCTAGGATGTGGTTCCTCTAATTTTCCCTCAAAGGTTATCCTACATACCGCGCAAAAATCACGTAAAGACATTTCCCTGAATTTATCATATAAATGAAATGATACTGAAGGCGGTGACTTCTTAGGATAATAATAAAAGTATTGGTAAGTAAGAGATACTGATCGATCCGTTCATGGAGGAAACCGGTGAGGCCTACACTCTCGATCAAAGAATAAAAATCTTCATAAATTCCAGCTTCTCTCAAGAAAATATCGCATGGCCATTCACACGGCCGTATTGCCGCTATGCGAGGAAGATTATACTTGGCCTTTTCTTTCTCTTTAGCTTGTTTTTCCTAGGAGCCTTGGCTAGAAGAGCCCCTCAAAAATCTCTTTAACGTTTTCTGAAAATTTCTGAAATTTTAGTAACTTCAAAATAAAAGTAAATAAAACTAAACAAGATCGATAGCAACTACTCCTACAAGTGCCTAGAGCCTATAGCATGCATTAGAATCACTTGGAACCTCATAAATTTAACATGCAAGCTCAAGAACAGGGTCACCAAGGCAGCCAGAATTTGCAATGAATAAAGCACTAGAGCAAAAACTATTTGGACCAATGGAGGAGTCACATACCAAGCAACAATCTCCCAAAGCAGTTTTGTGAATGGAGCTTTGAGCAAGGAGATCAAAAATCGCAGCGAAATGAGCTAGAACTCGTGCTTGAGATGGATGGGGATTTTTTTGCGAAGAAGATGGAGTGTGTGGGTGCTGGCATAAGTGGAGGGGGGCCACCAGGGGCCCACGAGACAGGGGGCGTGCCCAGGGGGTGTGGGCGCGCCCTCCACTCTCGTGGCCTGGTGCTTGACCCTCCTGCAGTGATTTCAGTGCCTAAAATCCTCAAATATTCCATAAAAGATCATACTAAATTTGCAGGGCATTTGGAGCACTTTTGTTTTCGGGATATTTTTTATTGCATAGATAATTCAGAAAACAGACAGATAATATTATTTTTGCTTTATTTATTTTAAATAGCAGAAAGTAAAAAGAGGGTACAGAAGGTTGTGCCTTCTAGTTTCATCCATCTCATGATCATCAAAATGAATCCACTAACAAGGTTGATCAAGTCTTGTTAACAAACTCATTCCGAATAACACGGAACCGGAGAAATGTTGAAGTGACACTAGGTTACCTAACAGGGATATGAACATCCCCAACAATAAGAATATCATACTTTTTCTTGACAATATGGAGAGGAAATTCAAAACCTCCAATAATAATTGATGGAATTTTCTCAATAGAATTCATGCTGTGAACTTGAGGTTGTTTCCTCGGAAAATGTACTGTATGCTCATTTCCATTAACATGAAAGGTGACATTGCCTTTGTTGCAATCAATAACAGCTCCTGCAGTATTTAAAAAGGGTCTACCAAGGATAATCGACATACTGTCGTCCTCAGGAATATCAAGAATGACAAAGTCTGTTAAGATAGTAACATTCGCAACAACAACAGGCACGTCCTCACAAATGCCGACAGGTATAGCAGTTGATTTATCAGCCATTTGCAAGGATATCTCAGTGGGTGTCAAATTACTTAATTCAAGTCTACGGTACAAGGAAAGAGGCATAACACTAACACCGGCTCCTAAATCACATAAAGCAGTTTTAACATAATTTCTCTTAATAGAGCATGGTATAGTGGGTACTCCGGGATCACCAAGTTTCTTAGGTATTCCACCCTTAAAGGTATAGTTGGCAAGCATGGTGGAAATCTCAGCTTCAGGTATTTTCCTCTTATTAGTAATGATATCTTTCAAATATTTAGAATAAGGGTTTGTTTTAAGCATATCAGTTAAGCGCATGCGTAAGAAAATAGGTCTAATCATTTCAGCAAAACGCTCAAAGTCCTCATCATCCTTTGTCTTGGATGGTTTAGGATGAAAGCGCATGGGTTTCTAAACCCATGGTTCTCTTTCTCTACCATGCTTCCTAGCAACAAAATCTCTCTTATCATAACGTTGGATTCTTCATTGTGGGTTATCAAGACAAACTGCAGGTTCAGTTTCTATATCATTGTTGTTACTAGGTTGAGCATCTACTTGAACATCATTATTAGCATTATCATCATGTTCATGTTCATCTCCGGATTGTGTTTCAGCATCAGAGATAGAAGTATTATTAGGATTATCAGGTGTTTCCACATTAGGTTCACTAGAAGTATGCAAAGTCCTATCATTTTTCTTTTTCTTCTTCTTAGAAGAACCAGGAGCATCTAGGTTATTATTCTGAGAATCTTGTTCAATTCTCTTAGGGTGGCCTTCAGGATACAAAGGTTCCTGAGTCATTTTACCAGTTCTAGTAGCCACTCTAATAGCAAAGTCATGTTTATTATTTAGTTCCTCTAGCAATTCATTCTGAGCCTTAAGTACTTGTTCAGGTTGAGTAGCAACCATAGAAGCATGTTTACTACTGAGTTTAAGTTCACCTTTAACTCTAGCTATATAATCATTCAAGTGTCCTATCATATAACCATTATTCTTCAATTGTCTACCAACATAATCATTGAAATTGGCTTGTCTATCCATGAAATCATCAAATTCATCTAAGCATGGACTATGAAATTTAGTAGACAGGATTTCATCTTTATCATATCTATAGAGAGAATTTACCTTCACCACATGTGTCGGGTTATCAAGACAATGTGTTTCTTCGATAGGCGGTATATTAAGACCATGTATTGCTTCAATAGGAGATAAATTCTTAACGTCTTCAGCTTTAATACCTTTCTCTTTCATTGATTTCTTTGCCTCTTGCATATCCACATGACTGAGAAATAGAACACCTCTCTTCTTCGGAGTAGGTTTAGGAATAGGCTCAGGAGTTGGCTCAATTGGTTCAGGAATTGCCTCAGGAATTGGCTCAAGAAGAGTCCAATTATTCTCATTAGTCAACATATTGTTCAATAATAACTCAGCTTCGTTGACTGTTCTTTCACTAAAAACACAACCAGCACAACTATCCAAGTGGTCCTTGGAAGCATTAGTTAGTCCATTATAGAAGATATCAAGTATTTCATTTTTCTTAAGTGGATGATCAGGCAAAGCATTAAGAATCGGAGAAGCCTCCCCCAAGCTTGTGGGAGACTCTCTTCTTCGATTTGCACAAAATTATATATTTCCCGCAAGGCAGCTAGTTTCTTATGAGCTGGAAAATATTTAGCACAGAAGTAATAAATCATATCCTGGGGACTACACACACAACCAAGATCAAGAGAATTAAACCAAGTCTTAGCATCACCCTTTAGTGAGAACGGAAATATCTTAAGTATGTAATAATAGCAAGACGTCTCATCATTAGTAAACAGGGTGGCTATATCATTTAACTTGGTGAGATGTGCCACAACAGTTTCAGATTCAGTGCCATAAAAATGATCGGATTCAACTAAAGTAATAATCTCAGGATCAAAAGAGAATTTTCATATTCCTTATCAGTAACAAAGATAGGTGAAGTGGAAAAAGTAGGGTCATGTTTCATTCTAGCATTTAGAGTCTTTTGTTTCAGCTTAGCTAACAATTTCTTAAGACCTGATCTATCATTGCAAGCAAGAAAATCTCTAGCAGTTTCTTCATCCATAACATAACCCCCAGGAACAACAGGCAATTCATAATTAGGAGGAGAACCTTCATCATCACTTTCATCAATAATTTCATTTTCAATAATTTCATTCTCCCTAGCCTTAGTTAGTTGTTCATCAGGAAATTCACCTAATGGCACAGTAGTATCAAGGATAGAAGTAGTTTCATCATAAGTATCATGCATAGCAGAAGTGGCATCATTAATAACATGCGACATATAGGAATTCATAGCAGTAGCAGGTTTAGGTGTAGCAAGCTTATTCATAATAGAAGGAGAATCTAGTGCAGAGCTAGATGGCAGTTCCTTACCTCCCCTCGTAGTTGAGGGATAAATTTTAGTTCTTTGATCTTTCAAGTTCTTCATAGTGATCAGCAGATATAAATCCCAAGTGACTCAAAGAATAGAGCTATGCTCCCCGTCAACGGCGCCAGAAATTAGTCTTGATAACCCACAAGTGTAGGGGATCGCAACAGCTTTCGATGGTAGAGTATTCAACCCAAATTTATTGATTCGACACAAGGGGAGCCAAATAATATTCTTGAGTATTAGCAGTTGAGTTGTCAATTCAACTACACCTGGATAACTTAGTGTCGGTGTGGGGACGAGACCTATGGGATCACAAGAATCCCTACTATGGTTGCGTGGCGCGGGGTCGTGAGAAGAGCGGATCAAACAGATAGCACACGGGTTCTTTATCCAGGTTTGGGCCGCGAGGATGCGTAAAACCCTACTCCTGCTTTGGTGGTTTGTTTATCTATGTTCTTGGGCTAGCAATGGGGCGTGAGGAGCTCCAAAAAGCCGAATCCTCCTCCTGGTCGCCTTGGGACTCCTTTTATAGGGAAAGGGGTTGCCACAGTGGCACACAGGAGGTGGAAAGGGTACAGTGATACGAGTTTATCCCTCGCATTACATGACAAGGTGAATTTAATGCGTCTTGCTTAGGTGTCCTTGCTTTATCGGGGACGGGGGAGAGCCTAGTCTCGTCCGTCGCCGCTCCCTTTCGTGTCGACACACGCCCTGGCCAGCGGTGCCTGTGGTGCCATGTAGGCAGGTAGGCAGCTGAGGTGGCGCAGCGGTGGGTCTCCACGAAGATACGCTTCCTGCCACGCAGGTGCCTGTCCAACTGGTTGGGTCGACAGCTGCATGCGAACGGTGGTGGAGGTTTGGATTGGCGTGGGCCCGATGGTGGCCCTACGGGTGTTCTTGGCAAGGGCCTCGCCGTAGCCCCGGCAAGGGTCTTACCAGGGCCCCGGCAAGGGTCTTGACGTGGCGCCGGCTGTTATCCCCAACAAGGCTCCTGCTGGGGGCCTTGTGGTCCTCCTTGGCTAGGATCCCGCCAAGGGTCGTCATCTTCTATAGTGTGTATCTGATCTTGAATGTCTTCACAAAGATCTGCATGCCACCACGGAGATGTCTCCCGAATCCTTGCCCCATGGGGGCAGTGGACTCAAGGGTGATTTGCTCCGTAGGTGTGGGGCGAGCTGCCACGGCAAGGGTCTTGCCGGGTTTGCTAAAACCACCCCCCGGCAAGGATCTTGCCGGGGGAGTCCGCTTCGTCCCCTTTGCTCTTTGTGCTCTTGGTCTTGGCATCATTCTGCTCCTTTCGAGCGTCGGCCTTACCTTGGCTCACCTCCCTCGCCTTGCTCAGTGCGGTGGTGTCCGTGGCTCAGACTGCCCGTGCACAGTTATAGGGGTACAAAAAGTGTACCCCTCTTTTTGTACACCGACAGGAGCCCCCGGGCCTGGGCCACACGTAAGCGCAATCGCATCGTTGGGCTAGGCCCAAGAACGGTTCGCTGGCAGGCGGGGTGGTTTTTACCACGGTAAGTCTCTTCGCGCGCTGCACTTCCCATGCCTCCCGCGTGTGGCTCGGCGTGGGGAGGCGTGCATGACGTGGGCGGCATGCATGGGGCTGAGCTCTACGCGCATGCGTCACGTCGTAGTTAATGTGAAAGGAGGCGGCCCGCGTTTTCCCCCATAAGAAGGAATAACCGTGGGCGCACTACTCACTTTCTCCTCTTCTCTCGTACCTTTTCCAATCTCAGAGCCGTCGTTTACTCTCTTTCTTCCCTCCTAAGCTTTCGCCGCCGCCCGCCGTTGCTGTTTCGCCACCCCTCTTCCTCAATCCTCTAGACTTCTCGGCAGCCATGGCGCCCAAATCCACCAAGGGCAAGGGGGTGGCGAAGAGCTCCGGGACCATGGAGCCGCCGGAGAGTGCGCTGTCGGGGGACCAGACGAAGTCCGCCTTCTTCCTCCCCTCGTCGATTGGTGTTCATGAGCTCTGGGCCTCCTTCAAGCCCTTATGGGGAGTGAAGACGGGGGGGGGGGGAGAGGATTCGGGGCATCCGGCGACGCACGTCATTCCTGCCGCTTGCGCAGATCCTGCTCCAAATCGGTATCCCTTTTTTGCTGATTATCTATCTTGCGGGTTATGCCCCCCTTTTTTCGAATTTTTCTGCGACATGATGCACAACTTCGGCTTTCATCTCTTGGATTTCACTTCGAACGCGGTGGCGTGCCTGGCTCTCTTCGCGCATATTTGAGAAGGCTTTGCCGGAGTACAGCCCAATATGGCACTCTTCCGCCATTATTTCTCCCCTCGAATCCAGCCTGGAGGCGTCGTCTCTGGATGCGTCACCTGGATCTCAAGATCCAAGGGGGCGTACCCGGACGGTGCCATGAAGGAGAGGTGGGATGAATGGCATGGCCGGTGGTGCTGGATTGAAGACGAAGACCCACCAAAATTCTGCAAGGTCCGTTGAGTGCCGCCAGTCCGCGGCAGCGATTGGGGTGATGTCGATGCTGCCGATGAGAGGCTTACTGTCGCCACCACCAGGATCCTCCGGCTGACCCGGGCTGGGCTCAACCTGGAGATGATTGGGGCGGACTTCATTCGCCGCCGGATCGCCCCGTTGCATAATAAGGGGAGGCCAGCCTGGCTTTTTACGAACCCGACTGACATTATGCGGCTCTGCCCCGGCCTCGATCACAACTTCACGGTGATGGTGCATGCCCACTTATGTCAACGGCTTTTCCAGCTTGGTGTGGGTTGCGACGGCGAGGTTGAACGGACCGGCAAGGCTACAAGGGCTGCCGCAAAGGTCGGCAAGGCCGTCAAGGGGTTGTTCTTCCAGTTGCCAGCGGGGGTGGTCCCGTTGTGCAATAACTCACGCCGGTCCGAGATCATAGCTATGATGCCGGACTGCAACGCGCACGGCCCTGTCCCGAGCTGGATGGAGCCGACGGACGCAGATGTGCAGCAATTCTTCGACTCCTTGACCGAGGTATATGTCAATGCTGACACCGAGCGGTGGCTTGTCATGGACACCACCCAGGCGGAGCTGGACTACATCGCCACCAGGGCGAGGGATGCACAGCTTGCCACGGAGGCCGGCAGCACCGGGGGCATGGAGGACAAGGCCGCGATGGCTGCGGAGGAGGATCAGTTCACCCTGTGAGCGGCAGCCACTGGGGAGGTCAGCAGCGCCAATGCTGGAGCTCCGCTTGTCGAGGACGCGGCCGACGAGTTGTCGGAGGGGGAGGACATGGCGGCGGGCTCGACGCCAACCAGGGGAAGGGGGCGAGTCCTGCGGTGAGCTGGCTCCGGCGAGCTGGTCCAGCCTGGCAGTGCTACGCGGCCTCAATTGACCCTGGAGGGGTCCCGGCGCCACACGAGGGCCACGGCAGCGAAGGGGCTGACGAAGGCCGCTGAGAAGAAGAAGGCGACGGCCCCTTCCTCATCCGGGAGCGCACAAACCCCGCCGCCTTCTTCGCGTCCTCCGGCAGGCGTCGACTCGGATGATGATGTGGAGCTCCCTTTTGATCTCGGGCCTCTCAGCCCGGAGAGGAAAAGGAAACTGGTGGAAGAGGAGGAGGTGGATGACGAGTAAGTACTCCGTTCCTTACTGTCATTTCCACCTCCCCGAATCGAGTCGCTTGTCTTGATCCATTTTTGCTTTTGCAGGGAGACAGAGATGTTGGCCCAGATGGCAAAGAGGGCGAGGACCTTGGCGAGCAGTCAGTCCCCGGCTGGGGCTCCAAAGACACCACTGGTGGTGCTGAGCAGCTCGGACAGCAGCCCCAGGCGCAGCCCCCAGCGTAAATTCGTCACCCTCTTCTTACTCGACATGTGGTAGGCGCTCGATGCTATGATGCTGACCTGGCCGGGTTTGTAGGAGGGGAGCGGCAGCAGGAGGAGCCACAGAGGGCTACTCCTAACACACCAACCCCAATGACTACACCGCCGCGGGGGGCGTCCCCAGCAAGGGCACCGGGCACGGAGCCCACACCCATGGAGGAAGAGGGGAACTTGGGAGCTGGTGACTCTGCCACGGCGCCAGATCCTGGCGGAGAGGGGACTTCTGATTCACAGCCTCGCACTGGTGAGTCGCCTGTCCTTCGTCTCTGTTTCTCCTTTATTCTTTCCTTGGCTTCATTGCTCCCATTGCTGCCCAAGCCCTCCTTCAACAGACTTGGAGGATGTGGACACTGTTGTTGGAGGCATTGCTAAGGAGGCCGCGGCGGAGGCCAGCAGGATTGCTGCCGAAGAGGCCGCCAAAAATGCTGACGAGGCCGCCGCTGACGAAGCCGCCAAGGGTGCTGCCGAGGACGCCGCTGCGGGGGCCGCCAAGGTGTCCGGCGAGGCTTCTGCCGAGGGTGCCAGCAGTGGGCCTGCCGGTGTGGCCGGCAAGGCCTCCACCGGGGAGGAGGTGGCGGGTGACCAGCCTCCCTCCTCGTCAACCTCGAGCCCCGGCAGATATCTGAAGGTGGGCGACGATCTTTTCGTCCATCTTCCGGGGGCGTCAAGCCGAGCGCCCGCCGAAGGGGAAGCCTTTGACGGCGAGGAGCTTGCCGCCACTGGGCTTGAGGTGGTTGATGAGCCGGGCGTTGGCGGCGACGGTTCTCCAGAAGAACGGCTTTTCCGCGCCATGGGGGGCGACTTCCAGAAGCTCCAAGTGCTCTACCATGCCCACCTGGACAAGGTCAAGTCCAGGATGGCAGCGGTGGAGAACGCAGGGGTGGACTTCAAGGCGCGCGTCGCTGAGACACAGACATGGTTCCACCAGACTCGCGTGGAGCAGAGGGCCTTTCAGGAGGAATTGGCCAAGCGCGATGTGGAGCTCACCATGAAAATGGCCGACATCGAGAAGGCCCAGGAAGAGGCGGCAAACCTGGCTGCCGCGGCCGAAGCCGCCCGGAACCAGCATCAAGCCGCCTTGGATTCCCAGGAAGAGGACCTCTCCGCGCGTGAAGCGAAGATTATCGCAATGATCCGCGGCAAGGATGAGGAGCTCGAGGCCCTTGTCGTGCGACGCACGCACGAGCTGGAGCAGAGGCACAAGGAGGCACTCAATGCCCAAGCTCTGGCCCACGCTGGCAAGGTGAAGGAGCTGTAAGCAAGGCGGGATGAACTGAAGGAGCAGGCCCTCAAGCTGTCCGGCGAGAAGAACACGCTCAACCGCGCCTTGGTAGAGGCGCAAGGAGCATTCATCAGCAGGACTGGGGAGCTCTCGGACGCGCAGAACTCCATCAGAGACCTCAAGCTGAAGCTGGATGGTCTCGAGAAGATGCTGTCGAAGAGCAGGGCTCGGGAGGAGACCTTGACCAGGAGCCTCGAGGAGGAGAAGCAGCAGCGGGCAAACGAGGCCGCCTCCCACCAGGAATATGTGGTGGGCAAGAACAGGTGGATCAGCCATCTGGAGGTCGTCGCAGGCAGGGTCACCTTGCAATTTGCCACCATGGGGATGCCAAATGTGAGGTACACCCCCGAGCGCAGTGGGACCGTCAACGCCAAGCTGACCCAGTTCTTTGAGGGCGTCCTTGGACCCTTGGCCCGTCTTCACTCCAACAGGACGGCCACGCCGGCCGAGGAGGCCCGGCGACTTTGCCGGAGGGTCGTGACCAATGTCCTCACCAAGGTGGCGCACTGGAATCCCGACCTTGACTTCGCGGCCTCGATGAAGAGCTTGTCGGATGGTGTTGACCTCACGGTGCTCAAGGAGCGCATCAAGCCCATCACCAACGGCATCGATGAAATCAAGAGGGTGGAAGGCCAGCGCCGGGATTAAGCATCCCGTTCCTCTTCGCCGCTGCGGGTTCCCGACCAAGACAAATTTTATCTTTAGATAGAACCGCAGCTATGACGTGATGTAATATAACTTTGAAGTACTCTCAATTTTCATGCATGTTATCTCCCCGTTCAATTCCTCTTTGTATGCGTGCCCCACGTCGATTGGGTAGGCTTGCCGGCGCGGAAGACCCTAGCAGCATTTTGGGGACGGATCCCCATGGCCTGCTGGGTACGCATGCTGCCGGATGAGCCACCTTTCCGTTCGAAACGCGGCCGCTCGAACTGTCGAGCTTGACTCGAGTCAGAATCGAGGGCGTTGTCGATCGCGGAAGGTTACTCTGCTGTTCTCGACGCAGCTGCTTGAGCTGTTGAGCGGACTTGAAACAGGGCAAGGGTGTTGCCGATCGTGGGAGAGCCCCCTGGCGAGCAGGTTTCTCATACAAAGGCGTGACATATCTGGGGGGGGGGGATAACCTCAAATAAGAAGGGTAGCACAAATAAGGGTTCGGTGCAACTTAGCTTCTGTTGGCGATCGCTCGAGTGTCGATCTTCTAGCCTCCTTTCTTCTTCAAGGGTCACGAAGATGAAGGAGCGCCTGGCTAACTGCCAAAGCCGATTCTCACAACTGCGCCCCCTACCTGGCGCGCCAAAGATGTCGGTGTGGGGACGACACCTATGGGATCACAAGAATCCCTACTACGGTTGCGGGGCGCGGGGTCATGAGAAGAGCGGATCAAACAGATAGCACACGGGTTCTTTATCCAGGTTCAGGCCGCGAGGATGCGTAAAACCCTACTCCTGCTTTGGTGGTTTGTTTATCTGTGTTCTTGGGCTAGCAATGGGTCGTGAGGAGCTCCCAAAAAGCCGAATCCTCCTCCTGGTCGCCTTGGGCCTCCTTTTATAGGAAAAGGGGTTGCCATAATGGTACACAGGAGGTGGAAAGGGTACAGTGATACGAGTTTATCCCTCGCATTACATGACAAGGCGCATTTAATGCGTCTTGCTTAGGTGTCCTTGCTTTATCGGGGACAGGGGAGAGCCCAGTCTCGTCCGTCGCCGCTCCCTTTCGTGTCGACACGCGCCCTGGCCAGCGGTGCCCGTGGTGCCATGTAGGCAGGCAGGCAGCTGAGGTGGCGCAGCGATGGGTCTCCACGAAGATCCGCTTGCCGCCACGCAGGTGCCTGCCAACCTGGTTGGGTCGGCAGCTGCATACGAACGGTGGTGGAGGTTTGGATTGGCGTGGGCCCGATGGTGGCCCTACGGGTGTCCTTGGCAAGGGCCTCGCCGTAGCCCCGGCAAGGGTCTTGCCGGGCCCCGGAAAGGGTCTTCCCATGGCGCCTGCTGTTATCACCGGCAAGGCTCTTGCCGGGGGCCTTGTGGTCCTCCTTGGCTGGGATCCCGCCAAGGGTCGTCATCTTCTATAGTGTGTATCTGATCTTGAATGTCTTCATAAAGATCTGCATGCCACCACGGGGATGTCTCCCGAATCCTTGCCCCATGGGGGCAGTGGACTCAAGGGTGATTCGCTCCATTGGTGTGGGGCGAGCTGCCACGGCAAGGGTCTTGCCGGGTTTGCTAAAACCGCCCCCGGCAAGGATCTTGCCGGGGGAGTCCGCTTCGTCCCCTTTGCTCTTTGTGGTCTTGGTCTTGGCGTCGTTCTGCTCCTTTCGAGCGTTGGCCTTACCTTGGCTCACCTCCCTCGCCTTGCTCAGTGCGGTGGTGTCCGTGGCTCAGACTGCCCGTGCACAGTTATAGGGGTACAAAAAGTATACCCCTCTTTTTGTACACCGACACTTAGTATCTGCAGCAAGGTATTTAGTAGCAAAGTAGTATGATAGTAATGGTAACAGTGGTAAAGGTAAAGATGGCAAACGTAATATTTTTGGGTTTTGTAGTGATTGTAACAATAGCAACGGAAAAGTAAATAAGCAAAGCACAATATATGAAAATTCGTAGGCAATGGATCAGTGATGGATAATTATGTCGGATGCGATTCCTCATGTAATAGCTATAACATAGGGTGCCATAGAACTAGCTCCAATTTATCAATGTAATGTAGGCATGTATTCTGAATATAGTCACACGTGCTTATGGAAAAGAACTTGCATGACATCTTTTGTCCTACCCTCCCATGGCAGCGGGGTCCTAGCAGAAACTAAGGGATATTAAGGCCTCCTTTAAATATAGAACCGGACCAAAGCATTAACACATGGTGAATACATGAACTCCTCAAACTACGGTCATCACCGAGAAGTATCCCGATTATTGTCACTTCGGGGTTGTCGGATCATAACACATAATAGGTGACTATAGACTTGCAAGATAGGATCAAGAACACACATATATTCATGAAAAAAATAATACGTTCAGATCTGAAATCATGGCACTCGGGCCCTAGTGACAAGCATTAAGCATAGCAAAGTCATAGCAACATCAATTTCAGAACATAGTTGATACTAGGGATCAAACCCTAACAAAACTAACTTGATTACATGGTAAATCTCATCCAACCCATCACCGTCCAGCAAGCCTACGATGGAATTACTCATGCACGGCGGTGAGCATCATGAAATTGGTGATGGAGGATGGTTGATGATGACGATGGCGACGTATCCCCCTCTCTGGAGCCTAGAAGGGACTCCAGATCTGCCCTCCCGAGAGAGATTAGGGCTTGGCGGCGGCTCCGTATCGTAAAACGCGATGAAACTTCCTCTCTGATTTTTTTCTCCGCGAAACGGAATATATGGAGTTGGAGTTGAGGTCGGCAAAGCTGCAGGGGGCCCATGAGACAAGGTGGCGCGCCCCCTGTTCTTCATCTTTTGCCAGCATTTTTTATATTTTCTGAAACTTATCTCCGAGGATTTTTAGGTCATTCCGAGAACTTTTGTTTTCTTCACATAAAACAAGATCATGGTAATTCTGCTGAAAACAGCGTGAGTCCGGGTTAGTTTCATTCAAATCATGCAAACTAGAGTCCAAAACAAGGGAAAAGTGTTTGGAAAAGTAGATACGTTGGAGACGTATCAAGGTCCCATGTTCATCTCTTGCCACGGCTCCACAGGCTCCGGCCATTGTATCAGCATGGAACGATGCATCCACGTTCATTTTCACTATACCCGAGTCAGGTTTCCTCCATATCTGGTCTAACTTTCGGGTTGGCTAGTTTGGTGAGTTTGCTCGAACAAAATTTGTAGCCAGTACCTTAATCGATAGGGCCGTTCTATCGGGAGTTTGTATGGTTTCCCCCTTCACCCCTTGTCTCTGCTGCCACCAAATGTACCACATTGCCACAAGTATGAGTTCTGCTCCCGGTATTTCATGTATCACAAAATTAGATTGTAGGAGGATCTCTAGAGTAATGGACCCCGAGGAATCTTGTACCACTGCCTTCTGTACTGTATCTGCCAGCTGAAGTTCATTCCACACTTCCATGGCCCTTGAGCATGTGAAGATGCAGTGTTGTATATCTTCCAAACCAATTTTACAGAAGGGACATTGGGGGATTATAGGAATGTGTCTTCCAGCTAGAACACCAAAACATGGCAACACCCCCTTTAGAACCTTCCACCCAAAATGCTTGATTTTTCCAGCGAGGCGAAGCTCCCAAAGTTGTTTTCACAGTAAGTTAATTCCAGAACCACCTGGAGTATCCCATCGACCAAACTAGTGGCCAAACTGGTGGTTGAACTCTACATGATAAGCAGATCGCACCGAAAAGGTACCAGACCTTGTAAAGTGCCAAGCAACAAAATCTTCTACAACTTCAACATGTAAAGGAATTTGTAAGATTCTTGCAACATACATGGGTAAAAAATTGTCCCGAAGGATCTCCACATCCCACTGACCCATATGTGGATGTATAAGTTCTTCAACCTTAGACAAAATGGTTCCTCCCTTAGGTGTGATGATCCTTCTTGACTCACTAAAAGGAATCCAGGGATCATCCCATATGTTAATATGTGAGCCAGACCCTATCCGCCAAATACACCCTCGCTTGAAAGTCTGTATACCTGCAACAATGCTTTGCCAAGTGAATGATGAACCCTTTTTAGGCCCTGCCTTTAGAATATCACCATTTGGATAATACTTGGCACTCAGAATACGTGCACATAAAGAATCGGGATTTTGGAGAAGTCGCCAACACTGCTTTGCTAACATAGCAAGATTAAAGCTGTGAAGGTCCCTAAACCCCATGCCACCCTTCTTCTTTGAGATACATAATTTCCACCATGCATAACAGTGCATTTTCTTTTTCTCCTCTCCATCTCCCCACCAAAAACATGCGATTTCATCTGTTATTGAGTAGCAAACCCCCTTGGGTAATTTGAAGACCGACATAGCATAAGAAGGGATTGCTTGTGCCACCGATTTCACCAAAATTTCTTTCCCTTGTACTGATAGTATCTTTTCCTTCCATTCCTTCAAACTTTGGCAAACTCTATCAATAAGGTGTTGGAAGCAATCGCTTCTGTCCACTCCTACCATACTAGGGAGACCCAAGTACTTGTCAGCCAGTGCTTCCATTAGGATATCCAGGATGCCACAAACACCTTCCCTGACCAACACTACAGTATTAGGGCTGAAAAAAATACTGGATTTTGCATTACTAACCCACTGCCCTGAGCTTGCACAATAAGTATCCAAAATCCTCTTCAAGGTATTTGCATTTTGATCTATTGTTTTCATTAAAATAAGTGAGTCATCAGCGAAAAGAAGGTGTGAGATTGAGGGCGCGTTTCTGCAAACCCTTAAACCTTCAATTCCTCCAATGCTTTCTTCATGGGCCAGTAAACTGGAGAAACCCTTAGAGCATAACAGAAACAGGTAAGGATATAAAGGATCCCCCTGCCTAAGCCCCCTCGTGGGCAAAGACTCATATGTCTCTGTGTCATTAAACCTGATCCTGTAGCTTACAGACGAGACGCACTCCATAATCATATCCACCCAACTCAGATTAAAGCCCAGTTTCAACATCATTGTCTGTAAGAAGCCCCATTCAACTCGATCATACGCTTTGAGCATATCCAGCTTTACTGCACAAACACCATTTGATCAATGTGTCTTCTTTTTTATTGCATGAAAACACTCATAAGCCACTAGCACATTATCTGTAATTAATCTACCTGGAACGAATGCCGACTGATTTGGGGAGATTACCTCAGGCAAGGTCTTCTTGAGTCTGTTTGCTAGCATCTTAGAAATAATTTTGTAGACCACATTACATAAGCTAGTGGGTCTAAACTGAGTTAGTACCTCTGGGCTGTCCACCTTTGGGATGAGCACAACATTTGTAGAATTCCACCCTTCAGGAATTTTTTTGTGAATGATCGCATCAAGGACTTCTTTTGTCAGCTTATCGCCTATAATATGCCAGAACCATTTAAAGAAAACAACATGTAATCTGTCTGGTCCAGGAGCCTTCATATCTCCTATTTGGAAGAGAGCTTTTTTAACATCCTCCTTCGTGAATGGCACCATTAGTATCCTATTCATATCCTCAGTTACAACCTGCTTAACAGAATGTACTAGCCCTTCGTCAATCACACCTGCATCCGAAAAGGCTCTAGAAGTAATCAAAAATAAGGGCCTTGAGGTTATCATTACCCTCAATCCAAGCAACATTATTATTTTTCAGTTTTTTTATCAGATTACGGCGCCTACGAGCTGAAGCAGATTGATTAAAAAACTTTGTGTTGCGATCTCCTTGGCGCAACCAGTTCACTCGCCCACGCTGTGCCCAATAAATTTCTTCTTGCTCGAGGAGGTTCTCGGTCAACACCGTAAGGTCCTTCTGTTTAAGACTTGTCTCGGCCGTAAACGATGAGCGCATTAGATTTTCTAGCTCCTTCTATGCCATTCGCAGGCAAGCACGTGGCCCTTTCAACACATTGCGATCCCAAGCATGTAAGTCTCTATGAACTGCTGCAAGCTTTGAGATGGCCGAAGGGCACAGCCCCTGAGTGACCGCTTTTTGCCATGCTGTTTTAACTACTTCTTCCACTGTATCCTCAGATAACCAACGAGCCTCAAACACATGTCTTGCCTGCTTCCTTGGGGCTGCCACGCCGGCCAAGTAGTCAGCGTCTAGACATATCGGTCTATGATCCAATTTCCCCATATCAAGGTTGCACAGTCCACACAAGGGGTGCATTTCCATCCATTCGGCATTAGAGACGGCCCGATCCAAACGTTCCCTCAGACCACCTCAGAACCATGTCAATTTATCGCCATGGTATCCTATGTCCTCCAAGGAACAATCAGACAACACATTTGGAAGTCCTGGAGTCTCGCCTACTGCCGCGGCGCTCCACCCTGCTTCTCTGAAGAGAGCAAAATCTTATTGAAGTTGCCAATGGCAACCCATGGGAGGCTAGATTGAGCATGCAAGTCCTGTAGTAGGCGGTACCTACCGTCCTTATTATCCTAGCTGGGTTCCCCGTATATGCATGAGAGTCTCCACTCTCTTCCATCTTGTTCTTCAACCGTCACATCGATGACACTAAAGGTAGTAGTCCGGGAGTAGATCCTCACCTCCTTCTTCCAGACTAGAAGCAATCCGCCTTTTCTACCATCGAGACATGGCGCAACGATTTTGTAGTCCACGCCCATCCTTCTCATCAAATCTTCTGCCCTATATTCATCTAAATGCATCTCGGACAGAAAAAACGCATCCGGGTTATGCCGCTTCTGGATGTCCAGAAGCAAACGAACCGTCGGGGTCCCCAGGAGTCCCCGATAGTTCCAGCTTATAAGCTTCATTGCGTGAGGCGTTCCTCCTCGAACATCACTTTCGTCGACTGCGCAGACAAACTGAATGCAGAAATCCTACCGTATACAGACATATACGGAGGAGCAGAAACCGATCACACCACCTTGCAAAGCGACGGGCTGTGCCGGGACAGAAAAAACAGCTATGCTAGAACATGCTGGGACGTCAAACTTAACTCTTCGCCTAGTCCTTCAAAACAGCCAAGAGAAACCAGACCACAGCCAACAACAGCCCACCTGACTCATCTCTTCTCCTCCTCTTGTCATGGCATCAAGCTAGCTTCCCAAGAGATACCCATGATTCCCGTCGGGCAGACACAGGATAGGCAGCAGCCGCCGGCGGCGGCGGCGGTGGTCAAAACCCTAGATCGCCTTTAGTGTCGCCTTCGAGAGAAAAACACTTGGGTTGGTTTCCCCTCCCCTTTTTGGTACAGACAGTTTGTGGGGATGGGTATCCCAAAAAAGAATGGGAGTATGAGATTTACTTATTTGCATGCTTTTAACTTAGCAATGCTGGCATAACAAATTTTGAGTTGTCATTTTTCTTTTCGATCGACTGTCATTCAATGTAAAGATCTGTATATAGGATTGTATAGTCATAATAAGGCAAGTAGTCTACCAAGGAATAATAATCACATAGTTGATATATGTTACCACAAAGAAGAGGTAACTCATATGCATGCAAAGGTACTTTTTAGCCCATTCTAGCATAATGATGCCGAATGAAAAATGCACATCTACCATAATGAAAAATGCATATTTCTTACACACAAGGTGTTTGCCCCGTACCTCATTTAGGACAGCCTAGATACAATTGTGCTGACTGCACATCTACCATAATGAAAAATGCATCTTCCTTACAATCATACAACCCTTAAAAAAATAACATTACCAAAACCAACTGTTAAAGGCAGTCTCCTCAAATCAGATTCTAAAGAATTTCACACATAAAATAGATGCACTGGTAACACAACAGTTTACATGTCAAACATCTGGTGAATTTCCACTGCTCACAGTAAAGCCACAGTTATCTTTATACTCTACCATTTCTTTCTTCTTCTCCACCTCCCATGGTGCCCTTCTTTACTGTCAACTGGCATACAGAGATGAACCTCTAAACACAAGTTGGAAATCACACTGAGGGATTATTATGGGTGGTAGATCGGTAAGATAAGAAGAAGGACATCAACCAAATCATCTATTTTATGGGCCAATGGAGCCTGTACATAAAGCACCAAATAAATGATTTTTTTAACGGAGAGGGGTCCTGGAAATGACGCAATCCAATATATTCCAGCACTTGCAATTTGTATAGAGTTTAGACTCAATTCTTAATCCCTAACACAGATAGGCAAGGTTCTAATTGGTCGATAGATTTTACTCTATTCCAACTCGCTTAATTTAGATTCATTAGACTGAGACAAGACAACAATATGTCAAAAACAAACCATGTGGCAGATTTGCACTGGAGTTTAACTTGGAAATAAATAGAAGGTACACTCAGAAGTCTTTACTCATAAGACAGTACACTCACTCAAGTCAAGGTTGATTTAATTTAGTCTTTACTCTCTATTCATCACCATCGACACAATATCACAGGCATGTTGATGGTCTTGGAATTGGATTCTCTAGCGGTCCCTTCATTCCCATTGACGTACATGTACATCATCTCCATCTTGAGCTGATATTGCCGCACCTGCTGGATTATACTTTCTTAGCCTCTCACGCCCCCTCTTGATCCCCGCCGATGCAGAATCAGTCTTGTCATTTTTTCCTTGGCCTCCCACGCCCTCTCTTGATCCCGGCCGACACAGCATCCCCAGCTTGAGCAGACATTTTTGCTGTTGCTGCTGCTGGCTTCTCCTTTCTTGGCCTCCCACGTGGTCTCTTGATTCCCGTCGATGCATCTCCAGCTTCAGCAGGACTTGCATATCTAGCTTTACCAGCAGCTATTGCATCTCCAGCTTCATTCAGCAGGCCTTGCATCTCGAGCCTTAGCATGTATTCCTCTCTTCATGACCATGGACACAAGATCAGCTGCTCATGGCCTGTGCATGCATTCTTGTATTCTCAAGTGCGATATCAACCGATATATACTGGATTCTCAAGTTCATCTCCAGTTTTGACGGGCATTGGTCTATACACTCTTGGCCTCCTACACGATCTCTTGACTCCTGCCAATGCAGCAGGAGCAGGAGGATCGTCCTTTGTTGATCCTCCTTTGTTGGACTCCTTTCTCGGCCTCCCACGCCCTCTCTTGATACCATCAGTTGACAATGGAGTTGGAGGATGCTCTGCTGCTGCTTTACCAGTTGACGCAGCTAGAGTTGGAGAATGATTTGCTTGTGATTGCTGCTCGTCCTTTCTCGGCCTCCCACACCCTCCCGGTATCTTCCTTGGCCTCCCACGGCCACTCTTGGTCGATGGGGAGGCAGCATCTCCATTCGCAGAGAGGGTAACCTTACGAGGCTCTGCTGCTGCTTCTGCTTCTGATTGTTGCATGCCACCGGTTGACGACAAAGTTGCAGTTGGAGTTGGAGGATGCTTTGCTTGTGATTGTGATTGTTGCTTGTCCTTTCTCGGCCTCCCACGCCCTATCAGTATCTTCCTTGGTCTCCCGGTGCCTCTCTTGTGTGGAGTGGAGTGTATTCATCATCATCAATGTCCTCGCTGAGGGAGCCCTAGATTAAGGGGTCCTCGGGCGTCCGGCCTATTGACATGGGCCGGACTAATGGGCTATGAAGATACAAGACCGAAGGCTCTCACCTGTGTTCGGATGGGACTCTCTTTGGCGTGGAAGGCAAGCTTGGCGCCCGGATATGAAGATTCCTTTCTCTGTAACCGACTTTGTACAACCCTAGTCCCCTCTGGTGTCTATATAAACCAGAGGGCTTAGTCCGTAGAGGCAATCATAATCATACAGGCTAGACTCCTAGGGTTTTAGCCATTACGATCTCGTGGTAGATAAACTCTTGTAATACTCATATTCATCAAGATCAATCAAGCAGGAAGTAGGGTATTACCTCCATAGAGAGGGTCCGAACCTGGGTAAACATCGTGTCCCCCGCCTCCTGTTACCATCAACCTTAGATGCACAGTTCAGGACCCCCTACCTGAGATCCGCTGGTTTTGACACCGACATTGGTGCTTTCATTGAGAGTTCCGCTGTGACGTCCAAGACAGGATTGATGGCTCACCTTGTTGTCAAGGACAGTATCACCTCCGGAGGAGCCCTGGCCCCAGGTCAAACCCTCCGGCTGGGCGGCTTTACCATGACCGCCCGTTCGGCCGTCAAGCCAACGATGACTTCTCGGGTCATCGAAAATCGCCTCCGAGTTGACTCCGAATACTCCAAATGGATGGATCCGACGGAGTTGTCATCTTTAAACGAACTCCTTGATCGCATCGCCGCCCTAGGGGTCGCCACAGACTATGATCGGATCGGGCTTAAACCCGATCAGAGAGAAATCAAATGTCCACCGATCACCCATCAGGTAGCGGTAATCGAGGAGCGCAACAAAAACTCCCCCTTTGTATTGAGGACGAACTATGTTTGGATTGCCGGGCTCGAAGAGCCGGATACCCGTCTACGGAACAACACGCCCTGCCCTCCGAACCTAGAATCAGACAACGGGCCTAAAAAATAGTTGATATCCCGGAGCCCGAACTATTAAGTTTGGAAGTTTCTCAAATTCCGGATCCCAAATTGGGTCAGAGTTCGGACTTAAATCCACCCACTCACCTGGATACACGCGATCTTGCATACATACGACAGCAGTCTCAAGAAACGGTCCATCACTTTTGGGCCAGATTCCTCATCAAAGACAAGATCAAAGATTACCGCGACGAAGACATAATCTCACTATTCTGCAACAATTGCATGGACAAAGGAATCCTCAATGGCATCAACCGCCGTCCCTTATTACACTTTGCTGACTTGGCAACCATAGTACAGAAGTACTGCGCAATGGAAAGTGCTTGGAAAACTCAGGCAGCTACCTGGGAGCCACCAGTTTCCACTCAACCCCTCGTTCGGACTAGAAGGAGCACCCTCATGGGTCGCCCGATCCAATAATAAAGAAATCGAAGCCCATTATAGGGCGCAAAAACATTCTGAAGGGATGGCTCGATAGGCCATGCAAAATACACACAACACCTGATACCATACCTACCCACAGCCTTAGAGCATGTTGGATACTCCGACAAGTGGCCAAGAGCGGCGAGGATCTCCTCACCAAAAATACCGCAGACCAACACCCCACGGAAGACGACGACCTCAGAGTATTGACGGTCTTCGAGACTTTTGCCTCAAACAATAGGCGTAAAAGGGCACTCTACGGCCTTGCTAAAGTCTGCCAAGTCGCAGCAATACACCCCTAGGATGACACGGCCATAACTTTCAATGCCGGTGACAAACCAAAATTCAGGACAGTCTGGGCACTTGCCCCCTTGGTCCTCAGTCCAATCGTGGACGGCTTTCGTCTTACCAAAGTGCTCATGGATGGCGGCAGTAGACTAAACCTCATTTACGAGGAAACTCTCAACAAAATGGAAATAGACAGGAGCCGCATTGAGCAAAGTAGCACGACCTTCCGAGGAATCATTCGCAATCGGGAGGTGCGATGCGCGGGAAAAGTCACACTCGACGTGGTATTCGGCACGCCAGAGAATTATCGGTCCGAAGAGATAACCTTCCAAGTGGCCCCTTTCAACAACAGATATCACGCCTTATTAGGGCAAGATGCATTTACACGCTTCCAAGCTATACCTCATTACGGTTACATGAAGCTCAAGATGTCCGGGCCCAATGGTATTATCACTCTTGCCAGTGATCTGAACATAGGACTTCGCACTGAAAACAAAACTGCAGCCCTGGCCCTCGAGGCATTGTCTGAAGCCGCAGCCGCAGAGTTAACCGCACTACACTCCATAGTGGATAGGGACGACATGATCCTGGACAAGCGACCCAAATCCACCTCCTTTAAACCAACAGATGAAATAGTCAAATTTCAAGTCCACCCGACGGACCCCAGGAAGACAGCATCCATTAGGGCATGATACGTCTCCAACGTATCTATAATTTATGAATTATTCATGCTATTATATTATCTGTTTTGGATGTTTAATGGCCTTTACTATACACTTTTATATTATTTTTGGGACCAACCTATTAACTTAGAGCCCAGTGCTAGTTTCTGTTTTTTCCTTGTTTTTGAGTTTTGCAGAAAAGGAATACCAGACGGAGTCCAATTGACGTGGTAATTTTTGACGAATTTTTATGGACCAAAAGAAGCCCCAGGAGTGTAAGAGTTGGGCCAGAAGAGTCCAGGGCCGCCCACGAGGGTGGAGGGCGCACCCTAGGGGGGCGCCCCCTTGCCTCGTAGACGGCCCAGATACCCCCATGACGTGAGACCTATGCCAAAAATTCCAATAAATAGTGAAACCTCCAGAAAATAACCTAGATCGGGAGTTCCGCCGCCGCAAGCCTCTGTAGCCACCAAAAACCAATCTGGACCTTCTTTTGGCACCCTGCCGGAGGGGGGATCCCTCACCGGTGGCCATCTTCATCATCCCGGCGATCTCCATTACGAGGAGGGAGTAGTTCACCCTCGGAGCTGAGGGTGTGTACCAATAGCTATGTGTTTGATCTCTCTCTCTTTCTCTCTGGTGTTCTTGAGGTGATACGATCTTGATGTATCGTGAGCTTTGCTATTATAGTTGGATCTTATGATGTTTCTCCGGCTCTACTCTCTTGTAATGGATTGAGTTTTCCCTTTGAAGTTATCTTATCGGATTGAGTCTTTAAGGATTTGAGAACACTTGATGTATGTCTTGTCGTGCTTATCTGTGGTGATAATGGGATATTCACGTGATCTACTTGATGTATGTTTTGGTGAGCAACTTGCGGGTTCAATGAACTTATGCATAGGGGTTGGCACATGTTTTCGTCTTGACTCTCCGGTAGAAACTTTGGGGCACTCTTTGAAGTACTTTGTGTTGGTTGAATAGATGAATCTGAGATTGTGTGATGCATATCATATAATCATGCCCACGGATATTTGAGGTGACAATGGAGTATCTAGGTGACATAATTTTTGGAGTTACGGAAGTATTCGAGAGTTACAGATTACTACAGACTGTTCTGTTTTTTAAAGATTATGTTTTCTATGTGTTTTTTGCTTATTTTGATGAAACTATGAGTAGTATCGAAGGGTATGAACCATAGAGAAGTTGGAATACAGTAGATATTACACCAATATAAATAAAGAATGAGTTCATTACAGTACCTTAAGTGGTGGTTTTTCTTTCTTCCACTAACGGACCTCATGAGATTTCCTGTTGAGTTTTGTGTTGTGAAGTTTTCAAGTTTTGAGTAAAGATTTGATGGACTATGGAATAACGAGTAGCATGATCCTAAGCTTGGGGATGCCCAAGGCACCCCATGGTAATATTCAAGGACAACCAATAGCCTAAGCTTGGGGATGCCCCGGATGACATCCCCTCTTTCGTCTTCGTTCCTCGGCAACTTTACTTGGAGCTATATTTTTATTCACCACATGATATGTGTTTTGCTTGGAGCGTCATTTTATTTTGTTAGTATTTGCTTGATGTTATTTAGAATAATGTTTTGCATCTATATTATCAATAAAAATGTCAAGGATAGCCTTTACCATGCTTATTTTGCAAGTATACATGTTGCTGTTTCAAAACAGAAAGTGTACCGCTGTTGCAAAAATTCCCTAGAAAAGTCAGAGAATGATATAATATTGAAACTTTTTGCATATTGAGCTCTGATAAAGCTTCTACAATGTAGTATGTTTCTCATAATTTTTGGAGTTAGGGAAGTATGATGAATCTCGCATTCTTTACAGACTATACTGTTTTGGCAGATTGCAGTTATGTTTGCATTGCTTGCATATGTTTGCTTGTTTAATGATTCTATTTGACGATAGGAGTATTAAATATGCAGAGACATTTAGTATGCAATGTTGAATAATATTGTTAGTAATTTGTTAAAGTAGAAAATGATAAGGTTTTTGCATTGTTTTATACTAACTTATCTCACGCGTTCTTGTTGAGTTTTGTGTGGATGAAGTTTTTGAGATTTATGAAAACCGTGATATGAGAGGAATTAAGGAGACACAAAAGCTCAAGCTTGGGGATGCCCAAGGCAGCCCAAGATAATATTCTAGGAATTATCAAGCATCTAAGCTTGGGGATGCCCCGGTAGGCATCCCACCTTTCTTCTTCAACAAATATCGGTTAGTATCGGTTGAACCTAAGTTTTTGCTTCTTCACATGATGCGTGCTATCCTTGAAATGTCATTTTGTTTTGTTTTGCTTGTTGTTTGAATAAAATATCAAGATCTAAAATACTTAAATTAGAGATAGTCTTCACATAGTCACATAATTATTTAACTACTCATTGATCTTCACTTATATCTTTTTGGAATTAGTTTTTCATTTACTCGTGTGCTTCACTTATATCCTATGAGTAAGTGGTTGTATGAGTTGAATATCATAATATCTGAAATTATATATGTTTCATATGCTTATCCCATGGGGAGTGATGACTTCACATATAAAAAGTAGACATTGTAAATTTATTGAAGGTTAGCAAACATTGTATTGGTCACTTGAACAATTCATGAAAGAATATTGAAGGAAGAGAGATTTCACATATAAATATACTATCATGGACATCTTTTGTAGTTGTGAGAACTCATTAAAATATGACATGCTAAAAAGTTGATGTTGGACAAGCAAGACAACTTAATGGATTATGTTTTCCTATATCTGAAAAGTTATATTGTCTTGGATCATCCAACATGTTGAGCTTGCCTTTCCCTCTCATGCTAGCCAAATTCTTTGCACCAAGTAGAAATACTACTTGTGCTTCCAAACATCCCTTAAACCAGTTTTGCCATGAGAGTCCACCATACCTACCTATGGATTGAGTAAGATCCTTCAAGTAAGTTGTCATCGGTACATGCAATAAAATTTTCTCTCTAAATATGTATGATCTATTAGTGCGAAGAAAATAAGCTTTATACGAACTTGTGATAGGTAATAAATAAAAGCGACGGACTGCATAATAAAGGTCTTTATCACAAGTGGCAATATAAAGTGTCGTTCTTTTCAATTAAGATTTTGTGCATCCAACCATAAAAGCACATGACAACCTCTGCTTCCCTTTGCGAAGGGCCTATCTTTTAGTATTATCTTCTACCCTTATGCAAGAGTCATGGTGATCAACACCTTTCCTTTTCACATTTTTTTCTTTGGCAAGCACTTTGTGTTGGGGTGATCCGGATATATATATCCACTTGGATGTAGGCGTTCATAAATTATTATTGTTGAAATTACCCTTGAGGTAAAAGGTAGGGAGGCGAAACTATAAACCCCTATCTTTCTCTATGTTCGATTAAAACTTTGGACCCATAAACATCACGTGAGTGTTAGCAATTGTGAAAGATTAAATGATAGTTGAGTATGTGGAGTTTGCTAAATCAAAGCTCTGACATAGGCCCTTCCTGAAAGTAAGATGAATTGCAATTGTTTGATGACTGAGAATGAAGTTTGCTAGTTCTCAAGAAAGTTTATGGTCTATGCATTGTCATGTGAATAGCTTGATAATTGATCATGAAAAGTTTTATGAGATGAGCTACTGTTATGACATATAATGATGCTAGAAAAGGTGACCGAAATTATCATTGATCAAACTTATGCACCTTCTAGCATTCACACTTCATAAATTCTTTCTTTTATCATTTACCTACTCGAGGACGAGCATGAATTAAGCTTGGGGATGTTGATACGTCTCCAACGTATCTATAATTTATGAAGTATTCATGCTATTATATTATCTGTTTTGGATGTTTAATGGGCTTTACTATACACTTTTATATTATTTTTGGGACTAACCTATTAACTTAGAGCCCAGTGCCAGTTTATGTTTTTTCCTTGTTTTTGAGTTTTGCAGAAAAGGAATACCAAACGGAGTCCAATTGACGTGCCATTTTTTGACGAATTTTTATGGACCAAAAGAAGCCCTAGGAGTGCAAGAGTTGGGCCAGACGAGTCCCGGGCCGCCCACGAGGGTGGAGGGCGGGCCCTATGGGGGCTCCCCTTGCCTCGTGGACTGCCTGGAGACCCCCCCCCCCTGATGTGAGACCTACACCAAACATTCCTATAAATAGTGAAACCTCCAGAAAATAACCTAGATCGGGAGTTCCACCGCCGCAAGCCTCTGTAGCCACCAAAAACCAATCGGGACCCTCTTCCGGCACCCTGGCGAAGGGGGGATCCCTCACCGGTGGCCATCTTCATCATCCCGGCGATCTCCATGATGAGAAGGGAGTAGTTCACCCTCGGAGCTGAGGGTATGTACCAATAGCTATGTGTTTGATCTCTCTCTCCCGTGTTCTTGAGGTGATACGATCTTGATGTATCACGAGCTATGCTATTATATTTGGATCTTATGATGTTTCTCCCCCTCTACTCTCTTGTAATGGATTGAGTTTTCCCTTTGATGTTATCTTATCGTGCTTATCTATGGTGACAATGGGATATTCACGTGATCTACTTGATGTATGTTTTGGTGATCAACTTGCGGGTTCAATGAACTTATGCATAGGGGTTGGCACATGTTTTCGTCTTGACTCTTTTGTAGAAACTTTGGGGCACTCTTTGAAGTACTTTGTGTTGGTTGAATAGATGAATCTGAGATTGTGTGATGCATATCGTATAATCATGCCCACGGATACTTGAGGTGACAATGGAGTATCTAGGTAACATTAGGGTTTTGGTTGATTTGTGTCTTAAGATGTTATTCTAGTACGAACTCTATGATAGATCGAACGGAAAAAATAGCTTTGTGTTATTTTACTACAGACTCTTGAATAGATCGATCAGAAAGGATAACTTTGAGGTGGTTTCGTACCCTATAATAATTTGTTTGTTTGTTCTCTGCTATTAGTGACTTTGGAGTGTCTCTTTGTTGCATGTTGAGGGATATCTATATGATCCAAGTATGAACCTTAGGCCTTGTTTCCTAGCATTGCAATACCGTTTACGCTCACTTTTATCACTTGTTACCTTGCTGTTTTTATATTTTCAGATTACAAATACTTATATCTACCATCCATATTGCACTTGTATCACCATTTCTTCGCTGAACTAGTGCACCTATACAATTTACCATTGTATTGGGTGTGTTGGGGACACAAGAGACTCTTTGTTATTTGGTTGCAAGGTTGTTTGAGAGAGACCATCTTCATCCTACGGCTCCCACGGATTGATAAACCTTAGGTCATCCGCTTGAGTGAAATTTGCTACTGTCGTACAAACCTCTGCACTTGGAGGCCCAACAATGTCTACAAGAAGAAGGTTGTGTAGTAGACATCAGGGCACAACTGGACCCAATGGTTGACGCCGCCCTACGAGAGTTCATGCGTGAGAACTAGGACATATTCTCCTGGCACCCTTCTGATATGCCGGGAATCCCACGCAGGTTTTCTGAACACAGCCTAAACATATTGAAGGGATATAAACCGGTCAAGCAAACACTGCGGCGCTTTTCCAAACCCAAACGACAAGCTATGGGAGAGGAGCTAGCCAAGTTAATCGAGGCTAGATTCATCAGAGAAATAAAACAGTCGGACTTGTTGGCAAACCCGGTGATGGTGCCAAAGAAGGATAAATCCTGGCGCTTATGCGTCGATTTCAAAGATCTCAACAAGGCATGTACTAAGGATCCCTTTCCCCTCCCTCGCAACGATCAGATTATTGATGCTATAGCCGGACATGACTCACTGTGTTTCCTCGACACATACTACGGATACCATCAAATGAAAATGAAGGAGTCCGAGACAGCCGCAACAACATTCATTACCCCATATGGGTCGTTCTGCTTCAACACTATGCCCTGCGGACTTAAATACGCCGGCGCCACCTACCAACGCATAATTCAAACATGCCTAGAGAAACAGATTGGCAAGACAGTTGAAGCGTAGGTAGATGACATCGACATCAAAACTAGGCACGTCGAGTCATTAATAGACGATCTGTGTCTCACATTTGACAACCTCCGTACATATGGCATCAAGCTCAATCCAGAAAAGTGTGTTTTCGGTGTTCCCGCTAGAAAACTGTTGTGCTTCATCACTTCCAATAGAGGAATTGAGGCAAACCCAGCTAAAATCCGAGCTTTGTCATAGTTGGCTACGCCAACAGACCTTAAACAAGTCCAAAAACTAGCCGGATGTGTGGCAGCTTTAAGCCGCTTTATCTCCAGACTAGGAGAAAAAGCATTGCCACTTTATCGCCTTCTCCAACGCATCGATCACATCGAGTGGACAGACGCAACAACGGTCGGACTGGAAGAAATAAAGGCTCTTTTAGCGAGCAACCCAATCCTGGCCGCACCGAACGCCGGCGAACCCATGTTATTATACATATCGGCAACACAACAGGTTGTGAGTGCGGTGCTCGTTTTCGAACGAAAGGAGGACGGACACAAATTCCCGCTTCAGAAGCCAGTATACTACGTATCCAGTGTCCTCACACCATGCAAATCTCGGTACCCTCATCACCAAAAAATAGCATACGCGGTCTTCATGGCATCCTAGAAGCTACGACACTACTTTCAAGAGTGCTCAATCATGGTGTCCTCCGAAGTACCACTAAATGAAATAATAAACAACCGTGATGCCTTGGACAGGATTGCCAAGTGGGCGATTGAGCTCCTCCCATTCGACATTACATACAAACCGCATTGGGCCATTAAATCCCAAGTACTGGCCGACTCCGTCACTGAATGGACAAAGGCTGAACTCCCTAGAGAGTATGGCACATATTCCACCTGGGTCATGCACTTCGATGGCTCCAAAATGCTGGCGGGCTTAGGAGAGGGCATGGTCCTAACATCCCCCACTGGAGATACAGTTCAATACGTACTCCAAATATTATACACAGACTCCAACAATGCAGCCGAATATGAGGCCTTATTGCATGGTCTTTGGATGGCTTTCTCCATGGGCATACAACGCCTCGAAGTGCGCGGGGATCCAAACCTCGCAATATCTCAAATAAATGGAGACTTCGATACCAAAGATCCGAAAATGGCGGCTTACCGGAACGCCGTTCTCAAAATGTCGGCATGGTTCGAGGGGCATGAGTTTCTTCATGTGGCTCGAGAAAGTATGAACCTTAGGCCTTGCTTGCATCGACACCAAGCGCAACGCCATCCCACCTAACATCTTTCTGGAAAGGATCTTCAAGCCATCCATGGTGTCGCAAGGGGAGAGCGGCAACACCAGTCCGGATCCGACTATAACCCCAAATTCCGAACACACCGATATCATCGGGGGCACAACCACCGAAATAACACCATCGGCCCATCTTATCATGGCAGTCATTGCACCATGGACTGAACCCTTCTTGGCCTACTTTAATATGCGAGAACTCCCAGAGGATCAGAATGAGACGCGCCGCATTATCCGGCGCTCGAAAGCCTACAAGGTTCACGATGGAGAACTCTACCAGAAAAGCGCTACCGGAGTACTTCAAAGATGTATCTCCGAGGAAGAGGGGTGCCAGCTCTTGGCTGAAATTCATGCCGGTCTCGGTGGTCACCACGCCACAGCTCGAGCCCTTGTAAGCAAGGCCTTCCATACATGTTTCTATTGGCCGACATCCCAAGCAGATGCACAGGACCTTGTCCAACGTTGAGTCTGATGCCATCTTTTCGCCAACCAAAGCCATATGACACCCATCGCTCTACAAACAATCCCCATCACTTGGGCTTTCGCGGTCTAGGGGCTTGATATGGTCGAGCCCCTTAAAGGAGGAAGCCATAAGAAAAAATATATGTTTGTCATGGTGGATAAATTCACTAAGTGAATCGAGGCCAAACCAGTTAAAACGGTCGAAGCCTGACTAGTGATAGACTTCATATCCGGTGTTGTGCACCGTTATGGTGTTCCACACAACATCATCACCGACATGGGCTCCTGTTTTACAGCCGATGGGGTGAAAACCTGGTGTGTTAATCTGGGCATTAAGCTCGATTACGCCTCCGTCTATCACCCGCAAACAAACGGTCAAGTCGAACGAGCCAATGGTGTTATTATGAGCGGCATTAAGCCCAGACTAGTGCAATATTTGAAAGAATCATAGAAGCACTGGGTCGAGGAGCTCGACTCTGTACTCTAGGGGCTGCGGACCATGCCCAATTGCACTACTAGATATACACCTTTTTTTCATGGTGTACGGCGCACATGCTGTGTTACCCTGCGACATTATTCATGACTCACCTCGAGTGCGCATGTATGAAGAGAGAGAGAGGACGATCTTGATCGACAGGACAACTTAGATGCCCTAGAGGAGGAGCACGACGTCGCAAAAGCCCATTCCACGTTTTATCAACAACAGGCTCGCAGATACCAAAGCAGAGAAGTGCGGGCCAAGACATATAATGTTGGCGAACTCGTTCTACGCTTGACGGAGAAGAAAAAGGACAAACTCAAGCCCAAGTGGGAGGGTCCCTTCATCATTGACGACGTTCTCACTGGAGGAGCGTACCACCTGCGTGATGCATCAGATAATCGCCTCGAGCCGAACCCATGGAACGCGGCCAGACTCCGAAGATTCTATGCCTAGCGCCGAAATCTTTGTTTGTATCCTTCTCCCTTTTGTTTCCATTATTTATTTTTTCCCTCTCTTTTCGCTTTTCCTTTTTTAGACTGAAAGCTTTCGTGTGGCTAAACCATGCACCTACGACATACACATCCCTAAATATGTACGTCCATTATACCTGGGGGCTTCTCGTACATATGCTAATTATTAGTATTTTCCGAGCATTAAGCTCACCACATATGTGTCTTTTCCTCGTATGTACCTTTTCTTCGCCATTATATGCATCGATATGACTTAAGTTTTGGCCAAGCTGGGTTGCTTGGCTCCTGTGCTTATGCCCTACATTCTCGTTAGTTCGGATAGGGCATAAAGGGAGCACCTCTGTGATTGTTACTGTCGGGTCATCCGGATGTGTACCTCAGACTAGGTGAAGCCGAAAGCTAGCGTTCTTAAGGGAATATTTGGTCGGTGGACTAAAGATGTTTTTTACTCGTTACACTATGAACCCCCAGATGTTACGTATATTGCGATTTTTCAATCACAGTCCGGACATGCACGTTAATGCATGCTCACCCAGGGAAAGGAACCCTTAACGAAACTATTCTCTCTAGAAGATGTTTCTTACAATCACAATGTAATATAACATAGCTAGCCGGATACAACTTGTCTGTTAAAGCAACTATGACCCCTACGCCGGGTTTCCACGCATACCCCAGTTTATTTAACCGCTCAGGTATTCGGAAACACTCCGCACCTTCGAGTCCAGAGGTCGAAGCGAAAAGGTATGCCATGGCAATTGTTTTATAATCCGGCTCGGGACAAATATGTCAAGGAAAGTACATAGTCATTGGACTCAAAAATTTCCTCTTCTATGTCGTCCAACAGAGTGTGTAGCTTACAATCCTGTCGAGAATATTTTGCGGCTACTTTTACCTGGCCATATACCAAACTAACGAGAATATCTTTTCCATCTGACCCTAAAGGTCCGACCCGGGCCATATGATTCGGATCAAGCTTGGTATACCGTGTCTTCACCATGGCCCATGCCTCTCGCGCACCTTCCCGGCAGGCTGATATCTCCCATAATCGGAAATGCCGCCGCGCTCCCTTAAATAGCTGTACAAGCTCCTCCATATTTCCTGAAGGGGAGGCCGAAGGCCATAGGCCTTGGCAGCACTTCGCATCGCTTGCCAAGCTCGCTCGTGCATTTGCGACAGCTCTTGTAGTAGATCGCCCGCAGATCTAGACATCTCCTCTTCAGGAAGGCCAGTCAGCATACCTACAGACATAACTCTGTCAGTTCCTTTCCTCACAAAATTACATGGAGGTAAGTTTGAACACATACTAAATATGCCGCCTCGCAGCCTCTTATTTTC
Organism: Triticum aestivum; assembly: GCF_018294505.1. Lineage (NCBI taxonomy): Eukaryota > Viridiplantae > Streptophyta > Magnoliopsida > Poales > Poaceae > Triticum > Triticum aestivum. Next base: position 698,866,978 of record NC_057795.1, on the reverse strand, counting down.
CTTCACGGAGTTAGCCAGCTGGGCCCGCACATCTTTCAATTCTTCGCCCAGCTGGGTGTTAGAATCCTGGAGTTCGTTTTCCTCCTCCCTGACCCGTGTCAGTATACGTTCACCCACGACCTGTTGCCTTTTGTCTTCTTGTTTACCCACTTGTGCGACTTCCTGTGCCTTTACCGGATGATCTGACAATCCTGCCATAAGATATGCCGCTGTGTTAGCATTGCTGGTATAAAATGTTGTTTTTCTCGATGGAGGGACACATTACCAGACGATGCCTTCTTGGATTTCTCTAGTTCGGCTGTCGCGGGAGCTAGCTGGGTCCGACACTTGTCGAGCTCTTGAGACAACATGTTGTTCTTCTGCGTAAGCACCTGGTTTTACAATGATCCTTAAATCACCTGAATCAACTGCTTCAAGTCTCAGGGGCTACTGGTATATGATTATCAGGTTTATACAATGTGAGCTCACCTGCATATCTTTCAAATGTTGGTCTGTGGCTCTGGCAATCCCGTCTCGAGCAGCTCACATATATGCATCAGCCGCGCTTAAAGGAACTGAATGCCTCTTTTGTAAAGCTGGGGTCGCAAAGAGTGGCTCTCCAGCGCCGATGGTTCATGGAGCCCTCTACTTCCGAGTTTGTGATGGACACATCATCCGAATTCTCTGCCAAAGGACAATCCGGTGGCACTCCCGTATCAGCCCTCGCCGTCATGGCAGGGTCTGGAACCTGGCTGTTGGGAGCGTGACTGGCAGGACTCCCGGAGATAGTCCGGCGAACGCTCTTCTTGATAAGACCTGAACGGATAATGTCATAGTTGGATGTGACTGCCAAAGGGAATATTTACAAAGCCATACCTCTTTGTTGACGGCTCCGATGTGTCTTCGCTTGCCTTCCTCTTCGAAAGCTTTCCTGGTGCAGGCGCCGCTCTCTTTGGAGTTGCCTCTGGTGCGGGATGGCGCGCCAAGCACCTCCCCTTTGGAGCACGAGATAGTGCGGTGGGTGAGGCATAATGAGGAAGCTCTTTCGGAGGAGATGTCTCCTGATTACTTACATGTGAGGCAGGGAGAAGACCGGGATAGTCGGCGGTGATGGCCACTTCCGTGTCGTCATAGCTCGCCTGGTAGAACACCCCATCCTCGAGCGTCACGAATATGTCTGGATCCTCTTCGAATCCGGGGCAAGGTCCTGGTTGTGGTCCTCTGGCTAGGGGGCGGGGCTGTGGAGCCCCTTGGTGATCTTCCGCCATTCCTGTTATAAATGGATGGATTAATGCCCATGGAAAGTAACTTAGGGAGTAGATTCAGTACAGTAGTGGGATTGGAACTCACCCAGCTAGGAGGATTGTACATAGAAAATCTATCTCGGCGCTTAATACGAGTGAATTCTAGTTTGGCCAGTGTTTTGGCCAAAGCGGCGGGGGTGTTCGGACCCTTCCAACCTAACAGGAGGCGTCATCTTCCCCATTATAGTGCCACATGGGAAGCCTTCTGTATTGTAGTGGCTGAACCCCTCGTACTATGGAAGTCGCCATTACCTCGACTATTGATAATCCAGACTGGGTGTGCGTCTTTATCTTGCTCATCAATTGATGGACTTCTGTGCTATCTTCCTCCTCGAGGCTCCGAGGGCGCCAGTTGTGGCATTTCTCCAACGTAACGCTTGAAAATTCGGGAAGACCCATTTGGACTGGGTCGGGAAGGGCGATGTCCTTGATATAGAACCATTTGGAAGGCCACTCTTCGGATGCCTTCTTCGGCGTACCAAATAGGTATCCGGTCCCGGCGATGCGCCATACCTTGGCTCCACCCACTTCAAATATTGATCCCTCTTGGCTACGAGGGACGATGCATAATACTTTCCTCCATAATTCAAAATGGGCTTCACAACCTAGGAATAGCTCACAAAGAGCAACGTAACCCGTGATGTGCAGGATGGAGGCAGAAGTGAAATTGTGCAGTTGGACGCCACAATACTCCACAAGCCCTCAAAGGAACTAGTGGATTGGAAATCCAACGCCTCTCAACAAGTAGGGAACGAAGCACACTCGTACCCCCTGGATGGATTGGGGAAATTCTCCTCCTGAGCCCCGCCGTTGAAGGAAGTCAATCCTACCCGAACGGGGACTAGATCTGCGGGGGGAAGAATTCCCTGTGTCTGCAGCTTCACTAGCTGGCCGTGGGATATGGAACATTTATCCCAATCTCCTTTTCCGGGGCCGTGGGGACGGGAGGAAGAGCTTGGAACACTAGCCATGTTGGAATGGTTTCTCCTAGCAAGCTCTGAGGATTCCTCGCTTGGTGTGGAATGGATCTGAAGATCCCAATCTCTTTAAATATATGCCTTTCTTACATGGTCAGGGTGATATATGCAAAAATACCCCGACCTCTCGTATTCGCTCGACACGTGGAAGCTGGAGTGATGAAGGTATGGAAGCCGATGGGTGCGACATTAAATGGAAAGCCGAATACTGCTCTTTAAGTCAGGTACTTTGAAGTAATCGGAGGAGGAACCCGCCTTGCAATGGAGAAGACAATCTGCGCGCTGAACACATCATCATTGGAAGACTGGTTCAGGGGCTACTGAGGGAGTCCTGGATTAAGGGGTCCTCGGGGGTTCGGCCTATTAACATGGGCTGGACTGATGGGCTGTGAAGATACAAGACCGAAGACTCTCACCTGTGTCTGGATGGGACTCTCCTTTGCATGGAGGGCAAGCTTGGCGCCCGGATATGAAGATTCCTTTCTCTGTAACCGACTTTGTACAACCCTAGTCCCCTCCGGTGTCTATATAAACCGGAGGGCTTAGTCCATAGAGGCAATCATAATCATACAGGCTAGCCTCCTAGGGTTTTACCCATTACGATCTCGTGGTAGATCAACTCTTGCAATACTCATATTCATCAAGATCAATCAAGCAGGAAGTAGGGTATTACCTTCATAGAGAGGGCCCGAACCTGGGTAAACATCGTGTCCCCCGCCTCCTGTTACCATCAACCTTAGACGCACAGTTCGGGACCCCCTACCCGAGATCCGCCGGTTTTGACACCAACACTCGCCACTGCTGCTGTTACTCTGGAAACTATCCAAACCAGGATCAGAATAATTCTGCTGGAGCCGGAGCCGGAGTTGCGTCGTTGCCGGGCCAGCCAAATCATCTCACTGGATTCATGTAAATTGAGATTCTTGGGGAGGGGAGTTGCGGTTGTGCCATCCTCCAAATCGAGATCCTACATATCCTTATTGTTGGGCTTGGAGGGCTGGCCACGACCGCGCGTATCGGAGGCGGGGAAGGCGTAGCAAGATCTCGATTTTGACCTGTAGCCGCGGACGGCGCCTTCGGAGACGAGGTGGCGGAGGTTGGCGGAGCTTGTCGTGGGTGGCGGGGAGGCCCGTGAAGCGGCTGAGGATGAAGGCGGCGATGGCGATGCGGCCGGAGGTGCCTCCCAGCTTGGTGAGCGCCTGCGTAATCATCTGCGTTCGAGATCTAGCTCCCCATCAGCAGGAAACGAGAGAGACGAGACTGCAAAGGGAGGTGGGGGGAGATAAGGAGAGCTTGCCTCAGTGTAGGTCGGGTGGGGCCAGTCGCCGGCGGTGGCGGGCGGCGGCGCCGAATGGGAGGTGGCCGCCATTTTCCCCTGCCTCCCAGTCAGGGGGGTGATAATGTTTTTTTGATTCAGGGTCGTGGGGGATAATTGGTTGATTCATCATTAGAGAATCTCCAACAAACGCCCAAAAAATGCTCCGCGCGCTAAAATGTTTCTTTTTTGCGCCCTGGACAGCTTCAACAGACGCTGCAAAACAGTGCGCGCGCTAAAAACTTTTGGGCACGCGCAGAAAAACGCTATCGCGCGCAGCATATTTTGGGCGCCGTCTTGCGCGCGCTTCACTGTTTACACTGCGCGCTTTTTGGGCGCCCTTTTTTGGGTAGCTGCTAAAGCAATGTTGGTCCGCGCACAATAATAATGCTACAGTGGCGCGCTAAAACTTTTATTGGGCGCGAAATTTTTGTGCCACTGTTGGAGTTGATCTTAGGGCATGTACAATGGTGCTATCTTAGGAGTGCCATGTAGGATAAATAATGAGGTGAAGGAGAGAGAACTCATAAGAAAAGGTTTGTCTTCTCTTATTTAAGAGAAGACATGAGATGATCTCTTAGCACAATATGTCTCACCATGTTTTTTGGAATGACTAGTTATTAAAAATAAGGCTAAGAGATGACCCATTGTAGACGTGATTTTTTTGTCATCTTTTAATTACATGCAAGACTTAAGATAAGACTATCTTATCAACCATTGTACATGCCCTTATGGACTCCGTCTTAGCTTTCCAATTGCCACCATGTCTTTTTCTTCTAGAAAAAACATGCCACTATGCCTTTTTTTCTAGAGAAAAACATGCCTCAACGCGCCGGCATGTCCTCTGGATGGCGGTTACGAGTTCTGACCGACGGGTTTCTTCCCCACTCGATCAACTTGATGTGATGTGATGTGATCCGGAGTTTTAGATCTTCATCATGCCAGTGTTTTATCTGCATAGTGTAGAATGAAAAGACCATCTTCTACTAAATGAGGGATCACCCCACTAATCTGACTGACTACTTTAACACTTTCAACAAGATTAAGTAGTATTTTGTCATAGTGTGGAACAAAATAGGGGATAGGGGTCACCTTGGCGAAGACCATTTTGAGTCTCGAAGTAGCTATCAACATCGTTATTGACCTTGAGGGCTATACTAAGACAAACGTCGCACCCACTTGCATCAGTTAACCGAAAACGCATTCGTAAAGAGAATGTGTGAAAGAAAGGAGCACCTGACTTTATCCAGGGCGTTTTCAAAGTCGATTTTGAAATGACTCCCTTCAACTCTTTCCGGTGAAGCTCATCATGCACGGTTTCATAGAGCATGACAAGTATAATTCACATTCCAACGGCTTTCGTTTGTTCGTTGGTCGTAAATGCAACGATGGCCCGAGCTATAGTTGTGCAACATGGTCTATTGTTGCTGGTTGTCCTAACGTGATGTACTTAACGGAGTGTAAGTGGGAATGGACAATGTGCAAGTGATTGAATGGAGCATGTTCATGCCATGAGCAATGGTGGGATGACACTGCGATGGTATGTGTATGCTCACCGCCGTATCGAAGTGGTTCAACTGGTCAAGAAGGTAAGCTTTATGCATTGTCCTAGGAGACCAATAGTGTTGCTCATGATTAATTAGCTAGGGTTTTGTTCGATGATAAAAATATCCTACACTGGCAAGCCTGTGATTCTATTTTGGGAAACCTCGTGAACAATTAGTTGCGATCATTAAAGCATATCATGCATGAATTCATGATGACCTTATTTTATTTTAGTAAACACGTTGCATCTAATAATACGCATGGATCATCTAGCTAGGCCTAAAAATGGAGTTGAGAAGGGGGACCGTCCTCCCTTCCTTCCTTCACCGGCGTGCTGGGGGGAGAGAAGAGCGACTTTCTCTCTCTTATCCAACCTTTTGCAATCGACAATGAGCCTATGGAGATCTCTTGGAAGAATTAATCGGATTTATACGATTTGATTTGATGTGGTGTTGTCATCCTAGCAGCTAGCTAGCTAGCCATCTGTATGGATCCTCTGCCGGATATATATCCCTTGACAAGCTTGCAGATTGGGTACGGCCGGTAAACCAATTGAATTAATTCCACCTACGTGTGAAGAATGAATTTGGTCGAGTCGATCGGCCGGTGATATATCCAGTTAATAAGGCAATAAGGCATTGCGAATTTGGTGCAGGGACATGCAGTCTTATATCTCCCGGGCGTTCCTCTACTTTGCGCCGGTGAGCAAGAAGGTGTTGATTCTTGTGGACAACCAGCCATGGATGACCGGCAAGCAGTCCAGATCCGCAAGGCTATGGCAGTTCATGATCACAAAGGTACCCCTAGCTATATGGTACTCACATCACATGCATCCTTTTGGTTTATTAGCTAGGTACATTATTACTTACTTAATTAATTGGTTGATTCTGCTGCATTAACCTCTCTGAGTCTGACCCGACAACATCACATATATATGGTAGGTCAACTAGACATTTAGTTGTCCTAGTGTATCATATCATATGGTACTAGTATATGAAGAAAGAGAGACTCGTGGTATCATATATATCATAGCCTCTAATTCAAGAAAAAAATAATTTGATTGTTCTTCTCCCAATGGATCCTACAAAATAATAAGTGATGTTATCTCCGTTAAAATAATGCAACCCCAATGGTACGTTACATACTATGCATGCATAGGGGAGATATATAGTATGATGTGCATGATATACTCCCTCCGCAAATTAATATAAGAGCGTTTAGAATACTAAAGTAGTAATCTAAATGCTTTTATATTAGTTTACAGAGGGAGTACAAATTAAAGGATAGAGCAAGTGTGTCTCTGGTTAATGCATGTTTGCCTATTAATTTGTCGTAGCAAGATATATATGTATATGTATGCTATAAATGGAGAGAAATGAAATTTGAAGCTTAAAAGATTTAGCTCGCATCCGGCAATTGATGCAGTACAGGATGTCTCCATTTGTGAATTTGAGGAGTGGCACCGACACGGCGGCGGCGATGGCGACCACAGACAAAAGAAAAATCACGACGGCGATGCGAAGGTGGCTGGCGGTGGCGAACTCCACCCCGGCGCTGCTCCACGGGTTCCTGGTGTTCGAGGTGTCATGGCGGGACGTGCACGGCATCAACTACTACAACGACCTGCTCACCGACACGTCCCTCGCACTGGAGGCGCGCTACCTCAACAAGTGGGAGTTTTACAGTGCCGAGCAGGCCGCCGGTTGCGTGTCTCAGTGGTTCCTCGGCCGCGCCTCCGAGACGCACTCCCTCCAAGGGTACCTACTCTACTATCACCACTATCATCATCGTCCTCGTCACCATCGCTCCTCCGCGGCATCCGCCGGAGAAGAGGAACACGCTCGCGACGACGTTATGATGATGGCAGCCAGCAGCAGCGGCGACGAGAGGTGCACGCCGAGAGCGGCGACGTTGAGGAGGAGGATGAGCTGGCGGAGCAGGGCTAGGAGGAAGAACCTACAGCAGCAGAAATACACCGATCGCCAGGACCAGGAGGAGGAGGAGAAGGAGGGGGAGGATGAAGGGCTTAGGGTTCCCATGCATATGCATATGCATATGCATATGCAGCAGTATAGGTACAATGACACCTTGCTCCTGTTCCGGTCTCGGGACGCGGCGCTGCCGTTCAAGCTCCGGCAGATCATCACGTCAGACATCCGGTTGCTGACGCTGCTCGAGTCTGGGCTGCCGTCGTGGGTCATCTTCTTGCAGTCATACCCGGTGTTGTGCCACATGTACCGGCCATGGATGCGGCCCCTAGCACGGAGCCTCTACGTGCTCGCCTCCCTCGTCACCGTCATCATCGGCTTCTACGACCTATACAAGAACGTGCCGCTGCTCAAGTCCGCGGCGGCGCGCATCTGCGGCCCGCTCTTCGAGTGGATCGAGACGTGGGACATGGTGACCCGCATCCAGTACCTGGGCACCATCCTCTTCCTCCGCAACCTGCGCAAGTTCATGCAGGGCCTGCTCACGCTCCTTCAAGCCGCCAGGGCACTGCTCCGTGTTATGCTCGCTCCATTGGCCGACCTAGGGTTGTGTCAGCTGCTTGCCACACTCGGCGTCCTAGCCTCACACGCGTGGGGCCTGGTGGTGGACCTGGCAGAGGTGGTGTGGGCGCCCTTCGACGTGGTGCTCGACTGCGTCGCCCGGGTTGTGTCGTCCTTGTGGCCGGTGCTCAAGGTGGTGGTGTTGCCGGCGAGGTTCGTGGTGGCGGTCGCAGCCTGCGCGGGGTCAGTGCTGTCCAACAGCTACAACTTCTTCAAGGACATTTGGGAGACTCTGAGCAGCATCTTCGAGCTCAACCACATGTCGGAGGCGCAACAGAGCGCTTTTGACATGACCACGCTCAAGACCTTGTGGAATGACCTCTTCTCGCAGATCTTCCGGGCCATCAGGGGTATCCTCAATGGCATCCTTGTCTTCTTCTACGCCTGCAACAGGCACAGGCTCAGGTACGTACCAACCTACTCCCTCCGTTCGGAATTACTTGTCGTATAAATGGATGTAATTCTGAAGGGAGGGAGTAGCTAGCTACTACCTAATTCCATGCATGCATCAACTAATTCATTTGATAACTATATGCACGTGTGTGTAGCATCTACAATCACGCACAGACAAGGCTGCGAAATATGCTTCGTGTCACTAGATTGGCGCCAAAACAACATGCACCATGCCACTGCAACTCCACCACCAAGCACCCAAACCATGAGGTATTATCAGTTTTGCTTATCCTCTCTCCCTATATATATATCATCGTTGGTTTCATTTTTATCTTTCGGTTGACACTGCATGCAATCAAATGTACGTAGGATGCACCCGTTCAATGCGACGTATGCAAGTGATCAATCGTAGGTACACTCTTGCATCAAGTGAGAGCCACAAGTGGTATCCATCGCTAGATGGGTGTCGTTTGTTTTTTCGAAGGGCGCCGATTTGTGTACATAGGATTGTAAAACTTTTCTTCTTCTTTTCAGATAAGGGTTTGTATCAAGTCAATAGATGTAAAGAAGACATGTTCAATTGATTCCCTCTTCCATCTTAGGATTACTAAGATTGTGTACATGTATGTCGATTCGATGAGGCGCGAGACGCGAGAAGAGTGGCTAAATCATATGTAAAATTTAAACGAAAGATGCCATGCATCATTCAGGCTTAACCGACGGCCCTCTTCATTCTCATATATACGATCTATATATAATTCAAGAGGCGAGAGACTTTTCATGCGTGGCGCAAAAGAGTGGACGAAACAACATATATACCAATGTCAATGAGATACTACCTCATAAACTCAAATTTCAAAATGGGAATTGTAGAAAGAATATGGGATGCAACTCAATTGTATTCCTCGGAGTTGGTCACAATATATACACGAGATGTCTTGCGTGACAAGAAAACTAATCCTATCATATCTCTAGGAGTCAGCTATACAAGGCTAGAGATTACAGGAATAGTAATACAAATATGTCACCTCCACCCCCCCCCCCCCCGAAGCGTCGGCGTCGGTGATGCAAAGACTTGCAGCGGTTGGAAGCCCTTCGGTCATAGCGGCATGATCTCTTATAGCCTCGTATTTTTTCTTCGATATTTGGGTTTTGTTTGGCCAACTTGATCTATTTATTTTGCAATGGGAAGAGGTGCCCGGTAGTGGGTTCGGTCTTACGGTGCTTGATCCCAGTGACAGAAAGGGAACCGACACGTATGTATCGTTGCTACTAAGGATAAAAAGATGGGATCTATATCTACGCAATAGACAAACGGATCTTGTCTACATCATGTCATCGTTCTTATTGCATTATTCCATTTTTCCATGAACTTAATACACTAGATGCATGTTGGATAGTGGTCAATGTATGGAGTAATAGTAGTAGATCCAGGCAGGAGTCGGTCTACTAATCTTGGAAGTGATGCCTATGTAATGATCATTGCCTGGATATCGTCATAATTATTTGAAGTTCTATCAATTGCCCAACAATAATTTGTTTATCCACCGTTTGCTATCTTTTTCGAGAGAAGCCACTAGTGAAAGCTACGCCCCCGGGCCTTCTTTCTCATATATTTGCCTTGCGATCTAGTTTTTCCTTGCGTTTATTTTCAGATCTATTAACCCAAAAATACAAAAATACCTTGCTGCAATTTATTCTTATTGATTTTATTTGGCGTTCGATCTATCAATCTACTACAAATTTACCTCACGTCCTTTGCCTGTCTTGAGGCGCCGTACCCCGAAAGTGATTGACAACCCCTTTAACACGTCGGGTTGCGAGGTGTTGTTATTTGTGTGCAGGGGCTGTTTACATTGTGTTGCTTGGTTCTCCTACTGGCTCGATAACCTTGATTTCATATCTGAGGGGAAATACCTACCGCCGCTATGCTGCATCATCCCTTCCTCTTTGGGTAAATACTGACGTAGCTTCAAGCGACATCAGTGGGTTCATCGTTACTTCAAGTTTTGACCTCTTCAATCCCACTTTTATCAATTTTTGCATCAGGATTTACAAACTCCAAATCATTGGGACGCCTTTTAAATAAAGTTGACTCATCTCCAGTCCCATCTTTATCAGGGTTTATTTTGGCAAACAAATATTCAATAGGAGTCACATCAATCACCTTGAGATCTTCATCGTTATTTTCACGAAAACTAGAAGAGCACACTTTTACAAACCAATCTCGTTTAGCATGCATCTTAGCGGTTCTTTCTTTGCACTCATCAATGGAGATTCTCATAGCCTTTTGAAATTCATTGATATCATTCTTGGGTGGAATAGATCTAATTTTCCAAGAATCAACGTCAAGAGAAATTCTATCCACATTCCTAGGCAAATCATCAATCGTAAGCAATTTTTCTTCAACCAAGGCATTAAAATTCTTTTGCAAACTCATAAATTATTTAACACTATTATCAAAATCAGAGGACATCTTACTATAATTTCAAAAGAATTGTTGTAGGAATTACCATAATTATTATAGGAATTACTAGGAAATGGCCTAGGATTAAAATTACCTCTATATGCATTATTACCAAAATTGTTCCTGCCAACCAAATTCACATCCATAGATTCATTATTATTTTCAATCAAAGTAGACAAAGGCATATCATTAGGATAAATAGAAGCACTCTTGCTAGCAAATAATTTCATAGGTTCATCTATCTTTCCACTCAAAACATTAATCTCTTCAATCACATGCACTTTTCTTCTAGTGGAAGATCTTTCGGTATGCTATTGAGAATAATTAACCATAATATTATCTAGGAGTTTAGTAGCTTCTCCTGGAGTAATTTCCATAAAAGTACCTCCCACGACCGAATCTAAAAGATTTCTAGAAGCAAAATTCAATCTGGCATAAATGTTTAATATAATCATCCACAAATTCAAACCAAGAGTAGTGCAATTTTGTAACATCAATTTCATCCTCTCCCAAGATTGTGCAACATGTTCATGATCAAGTTGCTTAAAATTCAGAATCTCATTCCTAAGGGAGATTATCTTAGCGGGAGGAAAATACTTGGAAATAAAAGCATCTTTACACTTATTCCATGAATCAATACTATTTTTAGGTAAAAATGAAAACCAAGTTTTAGCACGATCTCCAAGTGAGAATGGAAATAGCCTCAATTTAAAAATATCATTATCCACATCTTTCTTCTTTTGTATATCACACAAATCAACGAAATTGTTTATATGGCATGCAACATCTTCACTAGGAAGACCAGAAAATTGATCTTGCATAACAAGATTCAGCAAAGCAGCATTAACGTCACAAGATTCCACACTAGTGGCGGGAGCAACCGGAGTACTATTAAAATCATTATAATTAGCACGAGAAAAGTCACACAATTTTGTATTCTCTTGAGTCATCGTGACAAAGCAAGCAATCTAAAACACAAGCAAACAAAAACCAAAACGAAAAGACGAACGAAAGAAGGGCAAAGAAATGGGTGAAGGAAAGGGCGAATCTTTTCGAAAAGCGTTTTAGAAATGGGGGAGAGGAAAACGAGAGGCAGATGGCAAATAATGTAATGCAAGAGATGAGAGTTTTATGATGGGTACTTGGTATGTCTTGACTTGGCATAGATCTCCCCGGCAACGGCGCCAAAAAAATTTCATGATACTTCTTGAACTTGCATTGGTTTTTCACTCGAAGAGGAAAGGGTGAAGCAGCAAAGTAGAGATAAGTATTTCCCTCAGTTAGAGAACCAAGGTATCAATCTAGTAGGAGACAACGCATAAGTCACCAATACTTGCACCAACAATCAAACACTTGCACCCAACGCGATAAAGGGGTTGTCAATCCCTTCACGGTCACTTGCAAAAGTGAGAACTGATAGAGATAGATAAACAAAAGATAAAATATTTTTGGGTTTTTTGGTTTATAGATCTGAAAGTAAAAAATTGCAAAATAGTACATCGGAAACCAGTATGATGGAAAATAGACCCGGCGACCATAGGTTTCACTAGAGGCTTCTCTCAAGATAGAAAATAATACCGTGGGTGAACAATTTACTGTCGAGCAATTGATAGAAAATCGCAATGTTATGACGATATCCAAGGCAATGATTATGGAATATAGGCATCACGTCCATGTCAAGTAGACTGATTCCTTCCTGCATCTACTACTATTATTTGACACATCGACCGAATCCTGCCTGCATCTAGAATATTAAGTTCATGAACAACAGAGTAACACTTTAAGTAAGATGACATGATGTAGAGGAATAAACTCAAGCAATATGATGTAAACCCCATCTTTTTATCCTCGATGGCAACAATACAATACGTGCCTTGCTACCCCTACTGTCATTGGGAAAGAAAACCACGAGATTGAACCCAAAGAGAAGAACTCCTCCCATTGCAAGAAAAACAAATCTAGTTGGCCAAACTAAACTGATAGTTCGAACAGGATTACAAAGATATCAAATCATGCATATAAGAATTAAGAGAAGATTCAAATAATATTCATAGATAAGCTAATAATAAATCCACAATTTATCGGATCTCGACAAACACACTGAAAGAAGATTACATCGGATAGATCTCCAAGAACATCAAGGAGAATATGGTATTGAGAATCAAAGAGAGAGAAGAAGCCATCTAGCTACTAGCTATGGACCCGTAGGTCTAAGGTAAACTACTCACGCTTCATCAGAAGGGCAATAGAGTTGATGTAGAAGCCCTCCGTGATCGAATCCCCCTTCGACAGGATGCCAGAAAAGGCCCCTAGATGAGATCTCACGGGAACAGAAGGTTGCGGCGGTGGAAAAGTGTTTTTGTGGATGCCTATGGTGGTTTGGGAATAAATGTGAATATATAGGAGGAAGATCTAGGTCAAGGGTCACCGAGGGGCCCACAAGGTAGGGGGCACGCCCTACCCCCTAGGCGCGCCCTACCACCCTCGGCGCGCCGTCCCCCCTTGTCACCGCCACGTGGCACTTATGACTTGGTCTCCAAGTCTCCGGGGTGTCTTCTGGTCCATGAAAAACCATCCTGAAGGTTTTATTCCGTTTGGACCATTTGGTATTCCTTTTCCGCGAGGCTCAAAAACAAGGAAAAAACATAAACTTGCACTGGGCTCTAGGTTAATAGGTCACTCCCAAAAATAACATAAGCATATTAATGCACATAAAACATCCAAAACAGATAATATAATAGCATGGAACAATAAAAAATTATAGATATGTTGGAGACGTATCAATAACTGAGCAACAGTTACATGGACTTAGCTCTTATCTTTGCTTCCTTCCACTCCTTTCCGCCGCGACCTCTTGTCGCGCTCACAAGCTTTGGGAAAGATGGCGCCGCATGCGCTGCTCTCCATCTCCCGGCAGGGGCTGGTAAAAATCATATGTATCCTGCAAGTTATAGGATGCGATGCAAGGTACGATCTGTTTCTCTCTCCCCCTGCCCATACTTATTGAACAATCTGGTGGAGGCTAGCATAGAAGTCATGCCAAAGTGGACGGCCTTGCCAGAGCGCACTTACCAGGGCGTCGATCAATGGATTCGCACCGGCGCTCTACTCAGGATTTCCCTAAGCAGGATAAGTGCTGAACCGAGTGTCACACGGTGCTCATCAACACTGGCACCTGGACGGGTCTTGCATGACAATCATGCCGCCTGAACCGTTGAGGTTGGCTCGCCGCCATCATTACTGGCTATCGCTGCCGCTACAGCCGTGGTTGAGGGGAGCGACTGAGATTGGACAGGGGAGGTGGGGAAGCAATACCGCTCCCCCTCTCTGTCCTGCTATTCCCCACCTCTTTCTTGGGCGTCATTGGAGAAAATGATGACGCGCCCTGTTCACCTCCAGGTCTGCGCAAGCACCTTCCCTACCTAGCGCGCCAAAGATGTCATGGGGAACCACGGCCACCTATGGAGCCATTGGCCCCTTATGGTTCGACAAGGGGGAAGATTACATGGCACAAAGAGGAGAGGGTGCAGAGGCAGCACGACTGCGATCACATTGGCAGTTTACCCAGGTTCGGGCCGCTTTGAGGCGTAAAACCCTACTCCTGCTTTGGTAAATTGATGAGAGGACCGTGGTGGAGACGCAACACTCTAGCCCGATAGGGTTGCCTCGGGGCGAGAGAAGCTACGTGCGTATGAGTGTACAAAGGTCTGAATCCTTTCTAAGGTTGCCATAGCCCTCCTTTTATAGATCAAGGGGTCACCACAATGGCAAATCAGTAATTGTGTACTGATTAGATAGCAAACAGTCTTATCCTACCTAACTCTGCAGGAAAAGCAGAGCACATTAAATGCGCCACTTAGTGTCTCATCGTGGCGTGCCCGGCAGTTCGGCCACCTTCTTGTCTGTCTGCTTGACACGTCTCAACACAAGTGTCATTTGGAGGTGATTTCCTTTGAAAGTGGCTGCCTTATGTCAAATAACTGGCACTTAGTCACTTGGGGGCTTGACACTGCACCGATTGATGACTCGCATCACTGTGAGGTGGAGCGGTGGAGCCTTGGCAGGGTAGGCCGCTCTTGGCATCCCCGTCAAGCTTGCCGGGGCAGTCTTGAGACTTGTCTTCGAGGCAACCTCGATGTTGCCACGCTCTCCTGCCCGACAACTGTGGTTTTCCTTAGCGATATCTTGCTCCTTCAGCTTGACTTGGTCTCGTCTTGGATGTTGTAACCTTGTCGGGCCGATGGCTTGCTGTTCGTGCACAAGTCAGGGGAAACATACACCCCTGTTTGGGCTAGTATTTGTTCTAATCATGATTTTTTTATGGAATTAATCATGAACTTGCCTAATTTTCCAACAATAATAGATTCATATGGCAACTTAATTTTCTTTCTAGGAAAGTGTTCCATGCCCTTCCTTAAACAAAATTTAAACCTGATGTTTCCTTCTTTCATATCAATAATTGCACCAATCGTTCTAAGGAATGGTCTACCAAGAATAATAGGACATGTAGGATTACAAACTATATCAAGAACAATGAAATCTACGGGCACAGAATTCCTATTTGCAACAATAAGAACATCATTAATCCTTCCCATAGGTTTCTTAATAGTGAAATCCGCAAGATGCAAATTTAAGGAACAATTATCAAATTCACGGAAACCTAGCACCTCACATAAAGTTTTCGGAATCGTGGAAACGCTAGCTCCCAAATCACACAAATGATGGAAATCATAATATTTAATCTTAATCTTAGTAGTAGTTTCCCACTCATCATAAAGTTTTCTAGGGATAGAAACTTCCAATTCAAGATTTTCTTCCAAAGATTGCATCATAGCATCAACAATATGTTTAGTAAAATCTTTGTTTTGATTATAAGCATGAGGAGAATTCAACAAGGATTGCAACAGGGAAATACAATCTATTAAAGAACAATTATCATAATTAAATTTCTTGAGATCCAAAAGAGTGGGTGATACGTCTCCAACGTATCTATAATTTTTGATTATTCCATGATGTTTTATTATCACTCTTGGATGTTTTATAATCCTTTTATAGTCATCTTATATCATTTGTTGGTACTAACCTATTGACATAGTGCCAAGTGCCAGTTGCTGTTTTGTGCATGTTTTTTACATCGCAGGAAATCAGTATAATATGGAGTCCAAATGCCACGTAACTTTACGATGATTTTTTATGGACCAAAAGGAAGAAGTTGGGCCCTGGTTGCACCTAGGGGGCGCCCCGAGGAGGGGACAACCCACCAGGACGCACCAGGAGGCCCAGGCGCGCCCTGGTGGGTTGTGCCCACCTCGGGTGCCCCCGGACTGCCTCTTTGCTCTATAAATACACCAATATTTCAGAAACCCTAGGGGAGTCAACAACATATTCATCCAGCCGTCGCAGAGTCCAGAACCACTAGATCCAATCTAGACACCATCATGGAGGGGTTCACCACTTCCATTGGTGCCTCTCCGATGATGCGTGAATAGTTCTTTGTAGACCTTTGGGTCGGTAGTTAGTAGTTGGATGGCTTTCTCTCTCTCGCTGAGTTCTCAATACAATGGTGTCTTGGAGATTCATATGATGTAACTCTTTTTGCGGTGTGTTTGTTAGGATCCGATGAACTTCGAGTTTATGATCAGTTATATCTTTTTATATCCATGAAAGTTATTTGAGTTTCATTGATCTCTTATGTGCATGATCTCTTATAGCCTCGTATTTCTTCTCCGATATTTTGGTTTTGTTTGGCCAACTTGATCTATTTATCTTGCAATGGGAAGAGGTGCCCGGTAGTGGGTTCGATATTACGGTGCTCGATCCAAGTGACAGGAAGGGAACCGACTTGTATGTATCGTTTCTACTAAGGATAAAAAGATGGGATCTATATCTACACAATAGATAAACGGATCTTGTCTACATCATGTCATCATTCTGATTGCATTACTCTGTTTTTGCATGAACTTAATACAGTAGATGCATGCTGGATAGCGGTCGATGTGTGGAGTAATAGTAGTAGATGCAGGCAGGAGTCGGTCTACTAATCTTGGACGCGATACCTATGTAATGATCATTGTCTTGATATCATCATAAGAAGTTCTATCTTTGCCCAATAGTTTGTTTACCCACTGTTTGCTATCTTTTTCGAGAGATGCCACTAGTGAAACCTACGGCCCCTAGGTCTTCTTTCTCATATATTTGCCTTGCGATCTACTTTTTCCTTGCATTTATTTTCAGATCTATTAAACCAAAAATACAAAATACCTTGCTACAATTTATTCTTATTTATTTTACTTGGCATTTGATCTATCAATATACTACAAATTTACGTCACGTCCTTTGCGTATCTTGAGGCGCCCTACCCCGAAAGGGATTGACAACCCAATTAACACGTCGGGTTGCAAGGTGTTGCTATTTGTGTGCATGGGCTGTTTACGTTGTGTTGCGTGGTTCTCCTACTGGTCCGATAACCTTGGTTTCATATCTGATGGAAATACCTACCGCCGATGTGCTACATCATCCCTTCCTGTTTGGGGAAATACCTACGCAGCTTCAAGCGACCTCAAAAGGAATTTCTGGCGCCGTTGCTGGGGAGGATCAAGTCAAGATAGTCTCCCGGCCACATGCCATTTCTACCGCCATTGCCAGGGAGGATCTTCAACATAACCAGGTTCCTAATCATAAATCTCATCTCCTTGCAATTTACATTATTCTCCATTTGCCTCTCATTTTCGCCCCCCCCCCCACTTCACAAAAATTTTCCATTTTTTCGCCTCTCTTCTTCCATTAGCCGTTTTCTTGCCGGATCTATTTTTGAGTGCAATCTTATGGTGTGGTCATCATGACTCAAGAGAAGACCATACTATGTGACTTCTCAAATACCAACAACAATGATTTTATTGACACTCTGCTTGCTCCTCCCGCCACTAGTGCGGAGACTTGTGATATTAATACTGCTTTGCTGAATCTTGTTATGAAAGACCAATTTTCCGGTACTTCTAATGAGGATGCCGCGTCCCATCTTAATACCTTCGTGGAATTATGCTATATGCAAAAGAAAAAAGATGTGGGCAATGATGTTGTCAAGATGAAATTATTTCTGTTTTCTTTGCGTGATTCTGCAAAAAATTGGTTCTCTTCTTTGCCTCGCAATAGTATTGATTCTTGGAATAAGTGCAAAGATGGTTTTATCACTAAGTATTTTCCTCTCACAAAAATTATTTCCCTTAGAACCCAGATCATGAATTACAAGCAACTTGAACATGATCATGTTGCACAATCTTGGGAAACAATGAAAATGATGCTAAGGAATTGCCCAACTCATGGGTTCAATCTTTGGATGATCATACAAAAAATTTATGCGGGGTTGAATTTTGTTTCTCGTAATCTTTTAGATTCTGCCGCGGGTGGTACTTTTATGGAAATTACCTTGGGTGAGGCCACCAAATTGCTTGATGATATTATGGCAAATTATTCACAATGGCATACCGAAAGGGCTCCTACTTGTAAAAAAGTTAACTCGGTTGAAGAAATTTCTTCTTTGAGTGAAAAAGTTGATGCTCTTATGAAATTGGTTGGTAGTAAAAAATGGTCCTATTGATTTTAATGATATGCCTTTATCCACTTTGATTGAGCAAAATAGTGATGCCATACATGTGAATTTTATTTCTCGCAATAACTTCAACAACAATGCTTATAGAGGTAATTTTAATCCTAGGCCTTTTCCTAGTAATTCCTATAATAATTATGGTAATTCCTATGGAAATCAATCTTACAATAATAATAGGAATAACTCTGATTTTAAGAATAATATTAAATAATTTATCAACACACAAAAGGTTTTCAACACCTCCATAGAAGGAAAGTTGAATAAGATTGATGATTTCTCTAGAAGTGTTGATAGAATTGCCTAAAGTAGAAGAAATGTGGAAAATCTCAAGATGAAAATTTTGTGCCTAAGGTAGATGAATAAATTAAAGCTCTTTTTGTTTCTATGGATGAAAGTAACAAAAGAACCTCTATGCTTAGAGCTAAAAGAGAATTTTTAGAAAAAGCGTTTTCTAGTGATTTCTTTCGTCAAAGTGATGAAGATCTTACAATGGTTGGTGCTTCTTTTGTGGATTCCTTGTTTGGTAAAATTATGATTGATGAAAAAGGGACCGGAGAAGATTCAACTTTAGGTAGAAGGCATCCCAATATTTCAGAGGGTGAAAATCTTCTTGAGAAAATTGATAAAAGTGGGTTTGAAGAGATCAACATTTTAACTAGTGATGTGCCCACTACATTGGATTAAAAAGACTTTAATTATGATAGTTGCTATTTGGTTGATTGTATTTGTTTGTCTCAATCTATGATAAATTCACCCCATTCTTATGAACAAAATAAAACATTTACTAAACCTATTGTTGATGCTATGATGAATGCTTTGGAAGAAAAATTGGAATTAGAAGTTTCAATTCCTAGAAAATTGCATGACGAATTGGAACCTACTATAAAAGTCAAGATTAAAAACTATGAACGTTTTGCTTTGTGTGACTTGGGTGCTAGTGTTTCTACAATTCCGAAATCTTTATGTGATGTGCTTGGCCTTACCAATCCTGAAGAATTCTCTTTGAATTTGCAGTTGGCGGATTCTACTATTAAAAAGCCTATGGGAAGAATTAATGATGTTCTTATTCTTGCAAATAGACACTATGTGCCCATAGATTTTATTGTTCTTGATATTGATTGCAATCTGTCTTGTCCAATTATTCTGGGTAGACCATTTTTACGCACTATCGTGCAGTGATTGAGATGAAAGAATGCAATAGTAAGATCCAATTTCCTTTGAGGAAGGGTATGGAACAATTTCCTAGAACAAGAATCAAGCCACCGTATTAATTAATCATGAGGGCATCTTATGGATCTGGCACCACAGATGACAAAACTTAGATCCTTGCTTTATACCTAGCTAAGGGCGTAAAACTATAGCGCTTGTTGGGAGGCAACCCAATGAATAAAATTTATTTTTCGTTTTTTGCTTTCTGTTCTTGTGTGTTAACACAATTATGCTACTAGTATGATTGTGTTTTAATTAGTGTTTGTGCCAAGTAAAGCCTTAAGAATCTTCTGTTCTTGTGTATTTGTTTGATCTTGCTGAAAAAGACAGAAACTTTAAGCTCACGAAAATAATTCTCATAAATCACAAAAAGAGATTTTTCCCTGATTATTTACCCAGAAGATTAATATACAAATAATTCTGGTCGTCCTAATTTGGTAGAAGTTTTTGAGTTCCAGAAGTATCCGAAAGTTCCAGATTACTACAGACTGTTCTGTTTTCACAGATTCTGTTTTCTTTATGTTGTGTGCTTATTTTGATGGCTCTATGGTTTTCTTTGATGAGTTTTTGCCATAGAAAAGTTGGAATACAGTAGATATAATACAAAAACAAAATAAGAATTGGTTTGACACAACACTTATAGTAGTGGTTTGCTTTCTTTTGCTAATGGGTCTCACAAGGGTTTTCTTGAGTTTTGTGTGATTGAAGTTTTCAAGTTTTGGGTTATCTTACGATGGATGAAAAAAGGATAGAAGAGGCTAAGCTTGGGGATGCCCCGGCATCCCGAGCTATTATCCAATAATGAGAAACCAACCAATCTTGGGGATGCCCCCGAGTGGCATCCCCTCTTTCTTCTAACGACCATCGGTATTTTACTCGAGGCTATATTTTTATTCGTAACAGGATATGTGTTTTCCTTGGAGCGTCTTGTATGATATGTGTCATTTCTTGTTTTATTTGTGTTTTAAGTCATCAATCCTTGCTGGACACGCCTATTTGAGACAGCCAAAATTATGTCATGACTTGTTAGAATTGCATTCTATGCTTCACTTAAATTTTTATGAGCAATGGACTTCCTCTAGTGCTTCACTTATATCTTTTTGAGAATGGTGTGCTTAGAATTTTTGAAGAAATGCTCTCTTGCTTCACTTAGATTTATTTGAGAGTTAGTAAATTTTTGATGAAATTCTCTCTTGCTTCACTTAAATTATTTAGCTTCACTTATATTTGTTTGAGCTTATGAAAAGCAACACATGAAAATTAGTCCTAGAGTGATAGATATCTAAGAAGGATTAAGAAAGAAAAATAGATATCTAAGAAGGATAAAGAAAGAAAAAACAAATATGTCATGAAGATCATTGGGCAAAATAAACTTGATTCTTAGTAATAGTTTCAAGATATGATGATGTGATATGTGAGTTATGTTGATGAGTAATTGTGCTCTAGTAAGAATATTGGTGTTAAGGTTTGTGATTCCCTATGCATGCACGAAAGTCAATAATCATGCAATGAAAATTATATCCTACTTATGGTGCATTATTCGGTATTAATTATGCTTAATGCTTGCTTATGAGGTTATTCGTTTCTTGGTTGGTCGCTTCTCAATCTTTTTGCTAGCCTTCATTTTGCACCAAGTATGACCTCTACTTGTGCATCAAAAATCCTTTAAACTAGTTTTGCCACATGAGTCCACTATATCTACCTATATGCGGTATTCTTTTGCCGTTCTAAGAAAATTTGCATGCGCCATCTCCAATTTTCAAAATAAACTTCTCTGTTGTGTGTTTGTTTCGCTCGCGGAACGGTAATGGGTGGCTAATATTTTCCATGCTGGATGTGTTATTCTCACGATGACCGTTTATTCACTTGTCATTGCACAAGAGTAAGGCAATGGTTTTAGGATGCCCAGTCCAAAAATGCAAAAATGAATTTACTTTATGTTGTCAAATAATAAATTCCATGGAAAGTGTTGGTATGGAGGGCAACCGTGGATACGGCTAGCCATGGAAAGTTAACTATGGTGGAAAAAGGAATAAACTTTATTTTCTGTTTGGGAACCGCCTATGATATATCTAGCATGCAAAGTGTTGGGAACTCTGAGTCGTTTTTGTTGGTGGGATGGATACACCTCCCAAGATGTTTTTATCTCTAATTTTTCGCTTTGAGCTCTGGCACCTCTACAAATCCCTACTTCCCTCTGCGAAGGGCCTTTCTTTTACTTTATGAAATTTTTATTTTTGAAACTGAGTGTCCATCCTCTCTTATAAAAGCACCAACTAGGAGGCAATATGATCATATCGAAGTATTCACTACTAGGGAAAACCCTAGCAGTAGCGCCAGTATTTTGCCTATCAGTAGAGCGGGATGCCACGCTACTAATAACGCGCTACAGCTAACATATAGCAGTAGAGCCTGTCGTCCCACGCTACTGCTATATATGGATAACAGTAGCGATCTTTACAGCAGAGTGCTGCTGCTAATATCTGCAGCGCTTTTTAGCAGGCTACGCTACTGGTAAGGGAGCACTACTGCTAACTTTATTCCCCTCGCTACTGCTAGTTTTATTAGTTTTTGTTTTTTTCTGGGTATTTGTTTTGTATTTGAATAGCCTTTATACAATAATCTTTAGCATATCATACACATACAAATCTAATCATAGCATATACATACAAATAGTCTCATCAAATCATGTCATCATCATAATCATCATCCAACAAACAGTGGTCTCTCGTCATCATCTTGAAAATAGTGATACAAGTCTCGATTACTTGCAACTACATCGTCATCCATCTAAACAATGATATACACGAGAAGAGCTATCACTATGAAACCTAAACTAACTATTGGCTGCCGCTCGGAAACCGGTACACCTGGGCCTGACAGTCCGGCCACTCGTCGTATACTCCTGGCATAGCACTTCTTTGCCATCGATGATCTATGAACCTGCATCGTCACATGAGTCGATGATATGCAACATATATAGTTGTGCAACAGAAATAGATAGACTTCGCAAAAATTGAAGCAACATATCATAAGCATAAAAACAAAGTTCATCGTACCCAAAATGCCCTAACTAGAGTGATCTTCGCTAGTCGAGGAGGACGGTTTAATTACATCACAAATAAAGTTTTGTCGTGCATAACTCTAAGTTTTCTCATACAAAAAGTATGGACTAAACGGACACATTGTCATATATCGACAATCACTCCAACATGTCGTGCCATCCATCCATGTCAGGGAAATAGTCCCCGAGCTTAGTGAAAGGCTTCATGTCGAGACGCTGAGAGGCTACGCGTGTTCGAACATTGTCCCGCGACATTTGTCCTTCTTAGTAGAACATGCTTGTTTTTTCGACGACTTCCTTCATGATGATTTGGGCAAGTTCGCACTGGATGTGATAGAACTTAGCTCGAAGGTGATGATCCTCGATATCTCCTATGTTCTTTGCCCATTGCAGAATATGGGCATCGCTGGATCTTGGTGACATGTGAAGGTTCTGGTGATCCTGTCTGTACTCCAGCGTGTGGTGTAGGACATAGAATCCATCATTAAGAGAATTACTCAGTTGTTGGATGCAGCAGAGGTCGGTCTTATGGCTGAAGGCGGGCCTGCCGTCCCTGTACTTCTTGTCCTTAACCTCTCCACCCCGTGCGTCGTAGTAAAAGATAGCACCGTCGAGAACATTCTTGATGTGGGTGTAATCCTTTTTGTTAATGTTCTTTGACGAGTCTAAGTAAAGAGCGTGCGAGTATCGGGGGTAGAGGATGATGAGGATGGCGCGCCCGCCGCTGCGCAAAATAAGTACACCTCAAATTAGTTAGCCTCCACCGTGCAAATGAATGATTGAAATCAAAGGAAGAATATCCACGCGGATGACTTACAGGGCATGATAAGGCACAAGAATCGCCTCCTTATCCTTATTGGTGACCATGAAATTGGCGAGGTAGTCCCTCGCGTATTCCCACTGCTTTGTGTAGACTGCCAAGAAGCCCTCATCCATGAAGTACGGGTCAGCGACACAGATATAAGGTATCTGCTCAAACCCTATGAGGTAGTTCATGTGCAAGGCATAAAGTTGGACAAATGTAAAATCCAGCTTCTTCAAGTTGAACATGTCAAAGATGTAATCAAACTGAAGGAAGAACTTCTCCGAGGAATGTGTGGACGTACGACAATTGCTGTGGCACGTTAACCATGTAGAGTGGGTATCCTAGATTTTTCGAGGCGATGAGGCATTTCTCTATCCGCAACACATCATCATGAAGTCTCCTTAGATCGTCGAATCTGCCCCCTAGCGCTGCTTTTGGTAGGATTGGTTGACCGGGGATATGCCATTTTGCCATACCGGGGATATCTATACGGTCTTGAACCCGAGGCTGCTGAGGCGGCTGGATCATAGAAGCAACTTTGTTGCCTTTCCTCGGTCCCTTCCTAGCCTTCTTTGCTACCGGAAGGTCGTCCATAATACGTTTATACTCCGGAGGTGGCAATTCAGGCACCGACTCATGATGCTAAAACCCTATGTAGGCGCCAGTATTGACATAATGTTGAGTTTCATCATCATCCTCATCCTCATCTATGGCGACGTCACCAGCGACTAATGGAGGCTCTTCCTCACCCCGTCCGCTATCACCCAGCACGATAGACCACCCTAATTGAGTAGGTGGGGTGTTGATGTTCATACCTAACTGCGTGCTCGTCGGTGTGCTCCCGGCCGCCTCCAGACGAAGCAGACCCTTTGGCCACAACAGGACCCACCCATTGCAATCACCAAGCCGGCGCGGGGTCTCGTCGTCACCCCCCTAGTATCAAAGGCGCCAAATTCTCGTGGCCCAGTTTGACACTGGCCACAGAAACCTTGAAGACGTCCGGGGGGATCGGCCGACTGTGGAAAAATGGTTCCTTCGGCTCCATTATAGTCACCATCCCCACGTCCACATTCTGGTCGCCGATGGTGTATAGTAAGGTGCACGGGGTTACGTTGGCCTGCAAAGACATGTCTGCGACATGAGACATCCGAAAGGCAACGAAAATGGGAGATTATACATTTATTGAAGAGGGCCGGTGTGACAGATACCGTGAGGGCGTCGAGCTCAGCCAAAGATGAAGCACCACCGAGCACGTCCGGTGCCGGAGCCGGTGCCGGAGCAGGTGCGGGAGCCGGTGTGGGTGGAGGTGCGGGAGCCAGTGCAGGAGCTGGTGCAGGAGAAGTTGCGGGAGCCGGTGCGAGAGTAGGTGCTGGTGCAACACTAGTCGAGCTGCTCCCGGAAAAGGCAGCAAGGGGAAAGTCCGCTGCATTTTTTTCTAGATTTTGCCTGCTCCAATTGAAAACAGCCGGAACCAAGATAGTAGACATATCTGCAATCACCTGCTTTGCAGCAGCTACCACTGTTTCGACTGTGTCAGATGATTTCTTCTCAACCGCAATCTCAACCTTCTTATTGATGCTTTCTTCAGTTAACCTCCGTCTTTCCTTTCTCTCGTAAGTGGTCTCACGATAGTACTTCTTCCACGTGGCACCGTCTCAGACACCGTGCACGCGTCCATACGACGGTCGAGTCTCCACCGGGAGTCCTTTCAATATGTTCAACACCCGGTTGAATGGAGTGTCGCACTTGGGCCTCGCCAACGCTCAGACGGCGAGTCCCTTTCGGCCGCAATCCTGTGCTGCTCTCTCTGCAAAAGGCACAAGGATCATTTACAAATATGAATAACATGCAGTCAAATTGATCAGAAACTAAAATTACCAGCAGTCTCATGAACTCCGTCGTGACCGCGTTTGTCTCGAAAACGTTCTTCACTAGGTCCCAACGGTGCCAGGCCCTGAGGACGTCACGCTCCTGCAGGACAGTGAACTCCTACAAGGGGTCTGGGATGCCCAGACTCGCGCCTTCCGTGTCCTCCTTGGCCTATATGGACCTCTTCCCGTTGTAACTACGACTTCCAAGGTGGGGGGACCCAACGTTCCTATGTTGAAGCCCCTTCATGTACTTCGACTTTTTTTGGCAGCTTCGGCCTTGCAAGCCGCCTTGAATATTTCATAGTGCTCTGTCGTGATTGTTGGATTATCGTTTACAATCTCGGAGTAGGGTTCCTTTTTGTTGATGATCCGATATTTCATCCTTGCTTTCCAAGCGGCCAACACGTCGCTAAACTTGGTTATGGCGTGTTTGTTTATCTTCTTCATTGCCGGGTCCTTATCTGGATCTTTATAATCCTTTTCATTCTGGCCCATGAACAAGAATATCTGGTCCAGCTTCTTTAGGAGGGAGGGCCTCATATTATCTATCTTCTTTAGTCTCTCATCATTGATGGTGGCGGTTGTCCATACGATGCAGCCTATTTGATTGTCATAGCACGCGCGTGCTTCATTGGGCGCGATTGGCTCAAAATTTTCGTCGTCCACCTCCATGACCACAAGTCTAGTAGTCCTGAGCTTGTTTGGAAGCCGTTGCCTCTTTGCTTTCGGTTCTATACCGGGTCCGCTAGTCTCGGTGCCGGTCTCAGTCTCAGCACTGATCTCGATGCCAGTCTCAGTCTTAGCGCCGGTCTCAGTCTCGCTGCTGGTCTCGATGTCGGCATCAATCTTCGATGTGACAGCTGGACCCACCAACATCAACTGTTGATCGTCGGCTTCCCTCAAAATTCTTCTGCCGCCAGGTAGACGTTGTCGCAGTCACCAGAACCCTGTCCTTCATCGTTGCTAGCCATGTTTCCTACGATTAAATCTAGTCAATTAATTCTAGACCTAATAAAATGAATAATGATATAAAAAAGGGGTATGCTTTGAAGGAACATTGACTCCTTCCCGGTGCGGCAAATCCCGGACACTTGATATGTCCTAGTTTGTAGCACAAGTCATGCCGAAATTCACGGAAAATTTCGGCATGACTTTTGCTAAAAGGTGGACAAATTTGCCTGAACGGAAATGAATCAACATTCCGGCAAAACATAGGCCACTCGGCTTCATTCCCTGGAAACAACAAAGCCACTTGGGCACAATCGAATCACTTCAATGAAAAGATATAACATGACCACTTCAATGAAAAGATATAATCAACAATAAATGTCTAGGGATGGATCATCATTAAAATAAAACTTGCCTAAATTCTTTTCCTTGAAAAATAGTGGTCTTTTCAAAAAGCAAAAACCTTTGCAAAATGACCTCACTAAACACTTCTCTGCTTAGGACAGAACCCAAATTCTGTTGATCTAGCTATTCCTCTCTCACACACACACATTATTTTCGCTAACCCTTCTCAGCCTAGGACAGGACCCAATTAAATTGCAAAGGAACTCCATTTCTCTAATCCTTCTGACCTAATGCTCTAAAATAAATTTTTGCACTAACCTGGCCAACCTACTTAACCTAGATTGTTAACCTAACAAACATAATTAACCTACCTAATTAACCTAGTTAGTTAACCTAGTGTACCTAGATAATCAACCTAATTAAACTAGTTAATATAGCTAGTTCTCTGTCAAAGCCCTAAATAAATTTCTACACTAACCTATATAATTAACCTAATTAAACTATTTAAAACCTAACTAGTTGTATGTCAAAGCCCTAACTAAATTTTTGCACGAAACTAGATAATTAACATAATTAAACTAGTTAACCTAACTAGTTCTCTATCAAAGCCCTAACTAAACTTTTGCACTAAACTAGATAATTAACCTAATTAAACTAGTTAACCTAGCTAGCTAGTTCTCTGTCTAGTATTTGTGCTATGAATGAGAGAGAGAGAGAGGAGGGGTGGGGGCTTACAGAGGATGGCTCCGGTGGTGGCGAGGGAGGCAGGGCGTCTCCGGTGACGGTGAGGGAGGCAGTTGTAGCGAGGGAGGATCCAATGGCATCGATGTCGGCTCTGGTGGCGTTGCTGAGGCCACGCGGCTCCGGTGGCGATGGGGGTGGCTCCGTTGGTGTCGACGGCGCGTGGCTCTGGTGGCTCTGGGGGCGTCAACGTCGGCAGGATATAGCGGCGTAGTTGGGCGACAACAAATTGGGGAGACGGTGGCGGGAGGGTCGAGTGATTTGGGGAAGAAGTGGTGGCCGGGGGGAGCAGTTTTTGGGTGAATACAAATTTAGCGGTAGCGCGTTTCGCAAAATGCGCTATAGCTAAGGTAGCTATAGTGTTTTTTACAAAACGCGCTACTGCTATAGCTATGTAATTTCCTTTTATTTTCTTATTTCCTTTTTTGTTTCTATAGTGGGGGTCTAGGAAACGCGCCGCAGCTATATTACCTATAGCACCTCTTATGACCAGATGCTACTGCTACACCTTTCTCCTTTTTTCACTTTTTCATTTATTTTACTTCACATTTTATTTTTCCCTTTCTCCTTTTTCTACTTCTTTCATTTTCATTTACTTTTCTATTTGCTTTCCATTTTATTTTATTTCCATTAGTAGTAGTGCTTTTCTTAGGAAACACGCTACTACTTAGATCCTAGCGGTAGCACACTTCTTTCCAGCGTACTGCTATGTGTATTAGCGCTTTTACACTTGCAATGGGAATATTACTAGTAGAGCTTTTACACTTGCACACGCTACTCCTACAATTTTATCTGCAGCGCCCTTTTCCCTCACGTGCTACTGCTATCTAGCACTAGCGCCCTTTTTTGACCCACTCTACTGCTAAATTTCTGTGTATAAGGCTTTCCCTATTAGTGATTGTGTGTAGCTAATATTCGAGTGTGTTTCATGAATGGATCAATGTTTGAGCATGATGGGCTAGGGAAAACTTGTTTTAGCATTGATATTTTGAAAGACATGGTTGCTTGTTGATATGCTTGAGTATCTAAATTATTATGTCAAAACTAGACTATTGCTTTGAATCACATAAAAGTTCAAATCTTCATGCTATAAAGAAAAGAATATGATATAACATGATAAACAACACTCCACATCAAAAATTCTGTTTTTATCACTTACCTAGTCGAGGACGAGCAGGAGTTAAGCTTGGGGATGCTGATATGTCTCCAATGTATCTATATTTTTTTATTATTCCATGCTGTTTTATTATCAATCTTGGATGTTTTATAATCCTTTTATAGTAATTTTATATCATTTTTGGCACTAACCTATTGACATACTACCGAGTGCCAGTTGTTGTTTTCTGCATGTTTTTTACATTGTAGGAAATCAATATCAGACGGAGTCCAAATACCACGTAACTTTATGATGATTTTTTATGGACCAAAAGAAAGAAGTTGGGACCTGGTTGCACTTGGGGGGTGTCCCGAGGAGGGGACAACCCACTAGGCGTGCCAGGAGGCCCAGGCGAGCCCTGGTGGGTTGTGCTCACCTCGGGTGCCCCCAGACCTCCTCTTTGCTCTATAAATACCCTAATATTCCAGAAAACCTAGGGGAGTCAACGAAATATTCATCTAGCACCGTAGAGTCCAGAACCACCAGATCCAATCTAGACACCATCACGGAGGGGTACACTACTTCCATTGGTGCCTCTCCGATGATGCGTGAGTAGTTCTTTGTAGATCTTCTGGTCCGTAGTTAGTAGCTATATGGCATTCTCTCTCTCGCTGAATTCTCAATACAATGGTCTCTTGGAGATCCATATGATGTAACTCGTTTTGCGTTGTGTTTGTTGGGATCCGATGAACTTCGAGTTTATGGTCAGTTATACCTTTTTATATCCATGAAAGTTAATTGAGTTTCCTTGATCTCTTATATGCATGATCTCTTATACCCTTGTATTTCTTCTCCGATATTTGGGTTTTGTTTGGCCAACTTGATCTATTTATCTTGCAATGGGAAGAGGTGCCCGGTAGTGGGTTCGATGTTACGGTACTTGATCCCGGTGACAGAAAGGGAACCGACACGTATGTATCGTTGCTAAGGATAAAAAGATGGGATATATATCTATGCAATAGATAAACGCATCTTGTCTACATCATGACATCGTTCTTATTGCATTACTCCGTTTTTCCATGAACTTAATACACTAGATGCATGTTGTATAGCAGCCGATGTGTGGAGTAATAGTAGTAGATGCAGGCAGGAGTCGGTCTACTAATTTTGGACGTGATGCCTATGTAATGATCATTTCCTGGATATCGTCATAATTGTTTGAAGTTCTATCAATTTCCCAACGGTAATTTGTTTACCCACCATTTGCTATCTTTTTCGAGAGAAGCCACTAGTGAAACCTGCGACCCCCGGGTCTTCTTTCTCATATATTTGCCTTGCGATCTACTTTTTCCTTGCATTTATTTTCAGATCTATTAAACCAAAAATACAAAAATACCTTGCTGCAATTTATTCTTATTTATTTCATTTGGCGTTCGATCTCTCCTTTGCTACAAATTTACCTCACGTCCTTTGCCTATTTTCAGGCGCCGTACCCCGAAAGGGATTGACTACCCCTTTAACACGTCAGGTTGCGAGGTGTTGTTATTTGTGTGCAGGGGTTGTTTACGTTGTGTTGCTTGGTTCTCCTACTGGTTCCATAACATTGGTTTCATATATGAGGGAAATACCTACCGCCGCTGTGCTGCATCATCCCTTCCTCTTTGGTAAAATACCGATGTAGCTTCAAGCGACATCAGTGGGTTCATCGCTACTTAAAGTTTTGACCTCTTCAATCCCACTTTTATCAATTTTTGCATCAAGATATAAAAACTTCGAATCATTGGGATGCCTTTTAAATAAAGTTGACTCATCTCCAGTCCCATCTTTATCAGGGTTTATTTTGGAAAACAAAGATTCAATAGGAGTCACATCAATCACCTTAAGATCTTCAATTTTCATGAAAACTAGAAGAACACGCTTTTACAAACCAATCTCATTTAGCATGCATCATAGCGGTTCTTTATTTGCACTCATCAATGGATATTCTCGTAGCCTTTAGAGATTCATTGATATCATGTTTGGGTGGAATAGATCTAATTTTCCAAGAATCAACGTCAAGAGAAATTCTATCCATGTTCCTAGCCAAATAATCAATCCTAAGCAAATTTTCTTCAACCAAGGCATTAAAATTATTTTGCAAACTCATAAATTCTTTAACACTATTATGAAAATCAGAGGACATCTTATTATAATTTCAAAAGAATTGTTGTAGCAATTAGCATAATTATTAGAGGAATTACTAGGAAACGACCTAGGATTAAAATTACCTCTATACACATTATTACCAAAATTGTTCCTACCAACCAAATTCACATCCATAGATTCATTATTATTTTCAATCAAAGTAGACAAAGGCATATCATTAGTATCAATAGAAGCACTCTTGCTAGCAAATAATTTCATAAGTTCATCCATGTTTCCACTCAAAACATTAATCTCTTCAATCGCATGCACTTTTTTTCTAGTGTAAGATCTTTCGGTATGCCATTGAGAATAATTAACCATAATATTATCTAGGAGTTTAGTAGCTTCTCCTAGAGTAATTTCCATAAAGTACCTCCCGCCGACGAATCTGAAAGATTTCTAGAAGCAAAATTCAATCCGGCATATTTTTTTATATAATCATTCACAAATTCAAACCAGGATAAGGGCAATTTTGTAACATCAATTTCGTCCTCTCCCAAGATTGTGCAACATGTTCATGATCAAGTTGCTTAAAATTCATAATCTCATTCCTAAGGGAGGTGTTCTTGGAGGGAGTAAAGTACTTGGAAATAAAAGCATCTTTTCACTTATTCCATGAATCAATACTACTTTTAGCACGATCTCAAAGTGAGAACAGAAATAGCCTCAATTTAACAATATCATTATCCACATATTTATTCTTTTGCATATCACACAAATCAACAAAAATGTTTACATGGGATGTGACATCTTCACTAGGAAGACAAGAAAATTGATCTTGCATAACAAGATTCAGCAAAGCAACATTAACTTCACAAGATTCCGCACTAGTGGCGGGAGCAATCATAGTACTAATAAAATCATTATTATTGTATTATAAAAGTCAGGCAATTTTGTATTCTCTTGAGTCATCGTGACAAAGCAAGCATTCTAACACACGAGCAAACAAAAACCAAATGAAAAGACGAA
Organism: Triticum aestivum; assembly: GCF_018294505.1. Classification (NCBI taxonomy): domain Eukaryota; kingdom Viridiplantae; phylum Streptophyta; class Magnoliopsida; order Poales; family Poaceae; genus Triticum; species Triticum aestivum. Next base: position 698,835,611 of record NC_057795.1, on the reverse strand, counting down.
CAGAAGAATGGCGAAGAAACGGGTGAAGGAAGGGGCGAATCTTTTCAAAAATTGTTTTAGAAGTGGGGGAGAGGAAAACGAGAGGCGGATGGCGAATAATGTAATGCAAGAGATTAGAGTTTTATGATGGGTTCTTGGTATGTCTTGATTTGGCATAGATCTCCCCGAGAATGGCGCGAAAAATTCTTCCTGGTACTTCTTGAGCTTACGTTGGTTTTTCCCTTGAAAAGGAAAGGGTGATGCAGCAAAGTAGAGATAATTATTTCCCTCAGTTAAAGAACCAAGGTATAAATCCAGTAGGAGACAATGCACAAGTAACCAATACTTTACAAACAATCAAACACTTGCACCCATCACCATAAAGGGGTTGTCAATCCATTCACTGTCACTTGCAAACATGAGATCTGACAGAGATAGATAAACAAAAGATAAAATATTTTTAGGTTTTTTGGTTTATAGATCTGAAAGTAAAAGATTTCAAAATAGTAGATTGGAAACTAGTATGATGGAAAATAGACCCGGCGGCAATAGGTTTCACTAGAGGCTTCTCTCAAGATAGCAAATAATACGGTGGCTGAACAAATTAGTGTCGAGCAATTGATAGAAAAGCGCAATGTTATGATGATATCCAAGGAAATGATTATGGAATATAGGCACCATGTTCGTGTCAAGTAGACCGACTCCTTCCTGCATCTACTACTATTACTCGACACATCGACCGAATCCTGCCTGCATCTAGAGTATTAAGTTCATGAAGAACAGAGTAACACTTTAAGTAAGATGACATGATGTAGAGGAATAAACTCAAGCAATATGATGTAAACCCCATCTTTTTATCCTCGATGGCAACAATACAATACATGCCTTGCTACCCCTACTGTCATTAGGAAAGAAGACCACGAGATTGAACCCAAAGCTAAGCACTCCTCCCATTGCAAGAAAAACCAATCTAGTTGGCCAAACTAAACTGATAGTTCGAAGAGGATTACAAAGATATCAAATCATGCATATAAGAATTCAGAGAAGATTCAAATAATATTCATAGATAAGCTAATCATAAATCCACAATTTATTGGATCTCGACAAACACACCTAAGAAGATTACATCAGATAGATCTCCAAGAACATCGAGGAGAATACGGTATTGAGAAACAAAGAGAGAGAAGAAGCCATCTAGCTACTATCTATGGACCCGTAGGTCTGAGGTAAACTACTCACGCTTCATCGGAAGGGCAATAGAGTTGATGTAGAAGCACTCCATGATCGAATCCCCCTCCAATAGGATGCCAAAAAAGGCCCCTAGATGAGATTTCACGGGAACTGAAGGTTGTGGCAATGGAAAAGTCTTTTCGTGGAGGCCTCTAGTGGTTTGGGAATAAATGTGAATATATAGGAGGAAGATCTAGGATAGGGGTCACCGAGGGGCCCACAAGGTAGGAGGGCGCGCCGTACCGCCCTGGGCATGCCCTCCCCCTTGTCGCCGCCTTGTGGCTCTTCTGACTTGGTTTCCAAGTCTCCGGGATGTCTTCTGGTCCAACAAAAATCATCATGAAGGTTCTTGTGGCTCTTCTGACTTGGTTTCCAAGTCTTCGTGATGTCTTCTGGTCCAACAAAAATCATCATGAAGGTTTTCTTCCGTTTGGACCATTTGGTATTCCTTTTCCGCGAGGCTCAAAAACAAGGAAAAAACAAAAACTTTCACTGGGCTCTAGGTTAATAGGTTAGTCCCAAAAATAATATAAGCATATTAATGAATATAAAACAACCAAAACAGATAATATAATAGCATGGAACCATAAAAAATTATAGATACGTTGGAGATGTATCAATAACTAAGCAACGGTTGCATGGACTTAGTTCTTATCTTTGCTTCCTTCCACTCCTTTCCGTCGCGACCGCTTGTCGCACTCACACGCTTTGGGAAATATGGTGCCGCATGCGCTGCTCTCCAGCTCCCGGGAGGGGATTATACAAATCATATGTATCCTGCAGGCTATAGGATGCAATGCAAGGCACGACCGGTTTCTCTCTCCCCCTGCCCATAAGTTTTGAAGAATCTGGTGGAGGCTGGCATAGAAGTCATGCCAAAGTGGACGGCCTTGCCAGAGCGCACTTACCGGGGTGTCGATCAATGGATTCGTACTAGCACTGTACTCAGGATTTCCCTAAGTAGGGTAAATGCTGAACCGAGTGTCATGCGGTGCTCATCGACACTGGTGATGCGAAAACCGAGAGTGGCCCGATTGTCAATATTTGAGAGTAGCGGGGAGAGAAACCTTAGACCTGTGCACCTGGACGGGTCTTGCATCGCAATCATGCCGCCTGAACCATTGAGGTTGGCTCACTGCCGTCATTATTGGCTCTCGTCGCTGCTGCAGACGCGGTGGAGGGGAGCGATCACTAGTAGAAAAACACCTAATAGTCCCGGTTCGTAAGGGCCTTAATCCCGGTTCGTAAGGGCCTTTAGTACCGGTTCATGAACCAGAACTAATGGGCCGTTACTAATACCTCCACCCATTAGTCCCGGTTCAAACAATAACCGGGACCAATGTGCCTCAACGTGGCCCTGTGCGCCGAGCCCAGTCAGCGGTCCTTTGGTCCCGGTTGGTGGCACCAACCGGGACCAAAAAGCATCCATGCGTCAGCATTCCATTGGTTGGGGTTTTTGTTAGTTTTTTTGAAAGGAGGGGGGGGATTGGGGGTTTTGGGGGTTAATTTACATGTTTCATATATTGTGTTAGATAGCTAATTAATAGAGAGAAGTGTCCTCTCTTATGTTCGTGCTTGGTCGACTCTACGTACTATATATACATAAGTGATCGAGAGAACCATTCAGTACAGAAGTTCATGCATACCGAGAGAAGTGATCGATCGACCTCTCTCCTTCTCTGAGAGATTGGTCGAACAACAAGTATCTGACGCTATTGGCTACATACATGCATGTACAATATGTATAAGATCTCTTATAATTACAATCCCCTAGCAATTGAAATCCATTTCCACATGGTATTCTCCAGCTTTATTGATGACATGGTCAAGAAAGAATCACGCCAATTCCTCTTGAATTGCTTTCATGCGATCTGGTTCTAGGAGTTCATTCCGCATCTGCCACGTCTAGTTTGAAGAAGGGGGTTAATTAATACATATATATCAATGAAACTCAACAGAAATGATGGTGTAATAAAATGAAATTGTGAATATTATTGCTTACGCACTTCATATTGTCTTTGAGAGTAGCCCCGCTTGTTTTTCAAAGTCGCGTTGTGGATGAACTCGCACACGTAGTATCCACAGAAATCATTCCCTTCTTCCTGCCACAAGCACTTTACGAGAAATAGAGGTCAATCAAATTGATAAAGAAGCATTATAAATGGCATTGATGAAAGTATAGCTATAGAATCAACGGGAGATGCATGCAACTAGATAGCCAGTAGTACTTACTTTCGGGTATGTATATCGCAGCTCCTTCGGCAGTCCCGGAGCTTCTGCGGTGAATTGTTTCCAAACCCTGCAAGACAAATAAAATAATTATTATTACTTGAGATATCAGGAAATGAACAAAAAGTTGCCGATATGGTGCGATAATGATCGATTGAACTTACTTGCTGAGCATTTCAGTCATGTCCGAATAGGATTTGGGACCTTTCCATCTCGAGTCTAAGACGGTTACTAGTCCACGCTCAAGCTTAATCTCCAGAAGAATATAGTGGTACCTGCGTACGCATGCATAACTCATCAATTACATTACTATAACCTCTCTCGAGTAATAAGGGAAACCGAATATGCACACGACAGTAACACTCACTTGCCGTTGTAAGGAAAGAGTATGGTATCTTTGTTTTGATTTTTTATCAATGATTGTAGCACTTTGTCCTCGGCCTCTTTGATGTCCTTTTTAACCAGAAATTCATCTATGATATTTGTGTTAATGAACCGAATATCATAAATTTCTTGTTTTTGCACTCGATGATCTTCAATCTGCATAATATATTGAGGATAATTAATTATAAATACATGAAATGAAAGAGCCGAGCTATATATAGAGACTTAATGACAGAAATAGTACTTACAGACAGTAGCAAAAGACCATTAGTTTATCGAGGGCCTTTTGATTGAAGAACGCGAAGAACTCATCAAATGGAACAGTCAACAGATCATTTGCAACGAGATCGTGCTCCTCTTTAATATGCAGATACAAAGCATTCTTACCCTCAGACTCTCTACAGGTTTCCATGTACCAATTATGGAATCTTCGCATCATTGTTTTCAGAGATTTTTCCTCTTTGACGAGAGGCTTCCCGTACTCGTATCTGTGTTCGTCCACCTCAAAGAAATCAGGAAGTGCATCGTCAGGCAGGTAATCGTCAAGATTGCCATAACCGGCCACCATCCCCGGAGCATTAGACACATTGAGCGGGGGGCACGATTGCTGTGCTTGTTTGCCGAGCTGGGCAATTTTTTTCCCCTTTGCTCGTTCTTTTGACCTTTTAGCACTGACAGTAGTTCCTGACCGCTGGGCTTGGAGATATGTCTGTTCAGTAATGCGCTCATAGTTGGTTCTCGGCGGAGACTTTGGTGGTTTCCTCAGGGCATCAATAGTGCGCTTTTCTTTCACCGGATCTACCTTCTCCTCCATCTCTTTGCTTTCAGCCCTTCAAAGAACTCCTTGACGTGGGTCCGCACAATCGTATCATTTTTCTTCTCGGACCTCTTGTACGGTAACTTCTCTAGAGGCTTGAGAGATGATGGACCATATTTGTATTGCCTCCCGCCTCTGGTTGTGCTGCTAGACACCGGAGCAGACGGAGCGGCTGCGGCGTCTGTCTTCTTTTGTGCTTGCTTACGAGGCGGAGGAGAAGGAGTACGACGCGCCGGAGCAGCCGGGGCGGCGGCGGGTCTCTTCTGCCCTTGCTGGCAAGGCGGAGAAGGAGGATGCTGCTGGCTGCTCGGGAGCGCCGGCGCAGGCGGAGAAGGAGGCGGAGTGCCGCCACGCGTGCCCTGATCGTCACTCGCCGGAGGAGGAGGCGGTGGAGGAGGTGGAGTGCCCTGACTCGCCGGAGCAGGAGGAGGAGGCGGAGGCGTCTAGTTCAAAAGGTTGATGAGCTCCTTCTTCCATAGGCATGGAGTCTTCAGAGCAGAACCCAGCCTAGTCTCCCCTTCACCGGTAGGGTGGTCAAGCACGAGGTCCTCAAATCCCTCCGTTATTTCATCCACCATCACCTTAGCATATCCTTTTGGAATCGGCTGGCAGTGATAAGTTGTGCCGGGTCCACTAGGATAAACTTGGCCAACAGCCGCCTTGACCTTCAAATTCATCCATCGCGCCATCATGTGGCAATTTTGAGACTCCGTGATACCATCCACGGGATAGCTGGCAGGAGCCGTCAAGACATGCTCCGACTCAAGCAGCTCGGTGGAAGCCACGTTGCTTCTCCGCTGAGATGGCGGGGTAGCTTCGAGGGAAGCTTTGGCAGGTCGTTTGCTGCGATCTGCTGCTTCTCATTCCTCTTCTCGATCCTCTAGCCCCATTACCCTTTTGTGCAGCCCCTGCAGTTGGTCCTGCTCCTATTTCTTCCTCCTCTCGTGGGTTTTGTAACCCCCTGCGTCCGGAAAACCAACCTTCCACGGAATGGAGCCTGGCGTGCCTCGTGTCTGTCTAGGGTGCTCAGGATTCCCAAGGGCCATTGTGAGCTCGTCCTTCTCCCTGTTTGGAAGGAACATCCCTTGCTGCGCTGCATCGATATAGTGTCGAAGGTTCTTGACTGGTATTTCCAGTTACCCGTCCGTCCACTGGCAAAACCCTGTTACAGGGTCTAAGGTTCCGCCAGACCTGAAGAACCAAGTCTGGCAACAGTCTGGCCATCTCATTGTCTCTGGTTCGATCCCTTTTTCAAGCAGATCATTCTCAGCCTTGGACCACTTGTTGGAAATATGCCCTAGAGGCAATAATAAAAGTATTATTATATTTCATTGTTCATGATAATTGTCTTTTATTCATGCTATAACTGTATTATCTGGAAATCGTAATACACGTGTGAATACTTAGACCACACAATGTCCCTGGTAAGCCTCTAGTTGACCAGCTCGTTGTGATCAACAGATAGTCATGGTTTCCTGACTATGGACATTGGATGTCGTTGATAACGGGATCACATCATTAGGAGAATGATGTGATGGACAAGACCCAATCCTAAGCATAGCATAAAAGATCGTGTAGTTCGTTTTGCTAGAGCTTTGCAAGTGTCAAGTATCCCTTCCTTCGACCATGAGATCGTGTAACTCCCGGATACCGTAAGAGTGCCTTGGGTGTACCAAACGTCACAACGTAACTGGGTGACTATAAAGGTGCATTACAGGTATCTCCGAAAGTAGCTGTTGGGTTGACACGGATCGAGACTGGGATTTGTCACTCCGTATGACGGAGAGGTATCTCTGGGCCCACTCGGTAATGCATCATCATATTGAGCTCAATGTGACCAAGGTGTTGGACACGGGATCATGCATTACGGTACGAGTAAAGTGACTTGCCGGTAACGAGACTGAACAAGGTATTGGGATACCGACGATCGAGTCTCGGGCAAGTAACGTACCGATTGACAAAGGGAATTGCATACAGGGTTTGATCGAATCCTCGACATAGTGGTTCATCCGATGACAACATCGAGGAGCATGTGGGAGCCATCATGGGTATCCAGATCCCGCTGATGGTTATTGACTGAGAGAGTCTCGGTCATGTCTGCATGTCTCCCGAACCCGTAGGGTCTACACACTTAAGGTTCAGTTACGCTAGGGTTATAGGGATATGTATATGCAGTAACCCGAATGTTGTTCGGAGTCCCGGATGAGATCCCGGACGTCACGAGGAGTTCCGGAATGGTCCGGAGGTAAAGATTTATATATGGGAAGTCCTGTTTCGGGCATCGGGACAAGTTTCGGGGTTATCGGTATTGTACCGGGACCACCGGAAGGGTCCCGGGGGTCCACCGGGTGGGTCCACCTGTCCCGGGGGGCCACATGGGCTGTAAGGGGGTGCGCCTTGGCCTAATGGGCCAAGGGCACCAGCCCCACATAGGCCCATGCGCCTAGGGTTTAAGGGGGCAAGAGTCCTAGGAGGGTAAGGCACCTCCTAGGTGCCTTGGGGGGAGGGAAAACCCCCCTTGGCCGCCGCACCCCCTAGGAGATTGGATCTCCTAGGGCCGGCCACCCCCCCTTGGCACCCCTATATATAGTGGGGGAGAGGAGGGACTTCATACCTGAACGCCCTGGCCTTTGGTTGCCTCCTTCTCCCTCCCCAACACCTCCTCCACCTCCATAGTGCTTAGCGAAGCTCTGCCGGAGTACTGCAGCTCCATCAACACCACGCCGTCGTGCTGCTGCTGGTGCCATCTCCCTCAACCTCTCCTCCCTTCCTTGCTGGATCAAGAAGGAGGAGACGTGGCTGTTCCGTACGTGTGTTGAACGCGGAGGTGCCGTCCGTTTGGCGCTGGTCATCGGTGATTTGGATCACGTCGAGTACGACTACATCATCACCTTGCAAGCTTCCGCACGCGATCTACAAGTGGTATGTAGATGCAAACTCTCTCCCTAGACTCGTTGCTTAGATGAACTCATAGATGGATCTTGGTGAAACCGTAGGAAAAATTTTAATTTTCTGCAACGTTCCCCAACAGTGGCATCATGAGCTAGGTCTATGCGTAGTTCTCTTTGCACGAGTAGAACACAACTTTGTTGTGGGCGTGGATTTTGTCATCTTACTTGCCTCTACTAGTCTTTTCTTGCTCAACGGTATTGTGGGATGAAGCGGCCCGGACCAACCTTACACGTACTCTTACGTGAGACCGGTTCCACCGACTGACATGCACAAGTTGCATAAGGTGGCTGGCGGGTGTCTGTCTCTCCCACCTTAGTTGGAGCGGAATCGATGAACAGGGCCCTTATGAAGGGTAAATAGAAGTTGACAAAATCACGTTGTGGTGATTCGTAGGTAAGAAAACGTTCTTGCTAGAACCCAATTGCAGCCACGTAAAAGATGCAACAACAATTAGAGGACGTCTAACTTGTTTTTGCAGCGATTGATCATGTGATGTGATATGGCCAGAAGTTGTGATGAATGATGAATTGTGATGTATGAGATCATGTTCTTTGTAATAGGATTCACGACTTGCATGTCGATGAGTATGACAACCGGCAGGAGCCATAGGAGTTGTCATTATTTTTTGTATGACCTGCGTGTCATTGAATAACGCCATGTAAACTACTTTACTTTATTGCTAAACGTTAGTCATAGAAGTAGAAGTAGTCGTTGGCGTGACAACTTCATGAAGACACGATGATGGAGATCATGATGATGGAGATCATGGTGTCAAGCCGGTGACAAGATGATCATGGAGCCCCGAAGATGAAGATCAATGGAGCTATATGATATTGGCCATATCATGTCACAACTATATAATTGCATGTGATGTTTATTATGTATTATGCATCTTGTTTACTTAGGACGACGGTAGTAAATAAGATGATCCCTTATAAAATTTCAAGAAGTGTTCTCCCCTAACTGTGCACCGTTGCTACAGTTCGTCGTTTCTAAGCACCACGTGATGATCGGGTGTGATGGATTCTTACGTTCACATACAACGGGTGTAAGACAGTTTTACACAGCGAAAACACTTAGGGTTAACTTGACGAGCCTAGCATGTGCAGACATGGCCTCGGAACACGGAGACCGAAAGGTCGAACACGAGTCGTATGGAAGATACGATCAACATGAAAATGTTCACCGACGATGACTAGTCCGTCTCACGTGATGATCGGACACGGACTAGTCGACTCGGATCGTGTAACACTTAGATGACTAAAGGGATGTCTAATCTAAGTGGGAGTTCATAATTTGATTAGAACTTTATTATCATGAACTTAGTCTAAAACCTTTGCAAATATGTCTTGTAGATCAATGGCCAACGCTAATGTCAACATGAACTTCAACGCGTTCCTAGAGAAAACCAAGCTGAAAGATGATGGCAGCAACTATACGGACTGGGTCCGGAACCTGAGGATCATCCTCATAGCTGCCAGGAAACAATATGTCCTAGAAGGACCGCTAGGTGACGCTCCCGTCCCAGAGAACCAAGACATTATGAATGCTTGGCAGTCTCGCGCTGATGATTACTCCCTCGTTCAGTGCGGCATGCTTTACAGCTTAGAACCGGGGCTCCAAAAGCGTTTTGAGCATCACGGAGCATATGAGATGTTCGAAGAGCTGAAACTAGTTTTTCAAGCTCATGCCCGGGTCGAGAGATATGATGTCTCCGACAAGTTCTACAGTTGTAAGATGGAGGAGAACAGTTCTGTCAGTGAGCACATCCTGAAGATGTCTGGGTTGCACAACCGTATGACCCAGCTGAACATTAACCTCCCAGATGAGGCGGTCATTGACAGAATCCTCCAGTCGCTCCCACCAAGCTACAAGAGCTTTGTGATGAACTACAACATGCAGGGAATGGAAAAGACCATTCCTGAAGTGTTCTCGATGCTGAAGTCAGCAGAGGCTGAAATCAAGAAAGAACATCAAGTGTTGATGGTCAATAAGACCACTAAGTTCAAGAAGGGCAAGGGTAAGAAGAACTTCAAGAAGGACGGCAAAGATGTTGCCGCGCCTGGTAAGCCAGTTACCGGGAAGAAGTCAAAGAATGGACCCAAGCCTGAGACTGAGTGCTTTTATTGCAAGGGGAAGGGTCACTGGAAGCGGAACTGCCCCAAATACTTAGCGGATAAGAAGGCCGGCAACACCAAAGGTATATTTGATATACATGTGATTGATGTGTACCTTACCAGTACTCGTAGTAACTCCTGGGTATTTGATACCGGTGCCGTTGCTCATATTTGTAACTCACAGCAGGAGCTGCGGAATAAACGGAGACTGGCGAAGGACGAGGTGACGATGCGCGTCGGGAATGGTTCCAGAGTCGATGTGATCGCCGTCGGCACGCTGCCTCTACATTTACCTACGGGATTAGTTTTGAACCTTAATAATTGTTATTTAGTGCCAAGTTTGAGCATGAACATTGTATCTGGATCTCGTTTAATACGAGATGGCTACTCATTTAAGTCTGAGAATAATGGTTGTTCGATTTATATGAGAGATATGTTTTATGGTCATGCTCCGATGGTCAATGGTTTATTCTTAATGAATCTCGAGCGTAATATTACACATGTTCATAGTGTAGATGCCAAAAGATTTAAAGTTGATAACGATAGTCCCACATACTTGTGGCACTGCCGCCTTGGTCACATTGGTGTCAAGCGCATGAAGAAGCTCCATGCCGATGGACTTTTAGAGTCTCTTGATTATGAATCGTTTGACACGTGCGAACCATGCCTCTTAGGTAAAATGACCAAGACTCCGTTCTCCGGAACAATGGAGCGAGCAACCAACTTGTTGGAAATCATACATACCGATGTGTGCGGTCCAATGAGCGTTGAGGCTCGCGGAGGATATCGTTATGTTCTCACTCTCACAGATGACTTGAGTAGATATGGGTATGTCTACTTAATGAAACACAAGTCTGAGACCTTTGAAAAGTTCAAGGAATTTCAGAATGAGGTGGAGAATCAACGTGACCGAAAGATAAAATTCTTACGATCAGATCGTGGAGGAGAATACTTAAGTCACGAATTTGGTACACACTTAAAGAAATGTGGAATCGTTTCACAGCTCACGCCGCCTGGAACACCTCAGCGAAACGGTGTGTCCGAACGTCGTAATCGCACTCTATTGGATATGGTGCGGTCTATGATGTCTCTTACCGATTTACCGCTATCATTTTGGGGATACGCTCTAGAGACAGCTACATTCACTTTAAATAGGGCACCGTCTAAATCCGTTGAGACGACACCGTATGAATTATGGTTTGGAAAGAAACCTAAGCTGTCGTTTCTAAAAGTTTGGGGATGCGAAGCTTATGTCAAGAAACTTCAACCTGAAAAGCTCGAACCCAAGTCGGAAAAATGCGTATTCATAGGATACCCTAAGGAAACTATAGGGTATACCTTCTACTTAAGATCCGAAGGCAAGATCTTTGTTGCCAAGAACGGATGCTTTCTGGAAAAAGAGTTTCTCTCGAAAGAAGTAAGTGGGAGGAAAGTAGAACTCGATGAAGTACTACCTCTTGAGCGGGATAGTGACGCAGCACAGGAAACCGTTCCTGTGATGCCCACACCAACTGAAGAGGAAAACCATGATAATGATCAAAGTACTTCGGATCAAGTTACTGCTGAACTTCGTAGGTCCACAAGGACACGTTCCGCACCAGAGTGGTACGGCAACCCTGTCCTGGAAATCATGTTGTTAGACAACAATGAACCTTCGAACTATGAAGAAGCAATGGCGGGCCCGGATTCCAACAAATGGCTTGAAGCCATGAAATCCGAGATAGAATCCATGTATGAAAACAAAGTATGGACTTTGACAGACTTGCCCGATGATCGGCGAGCGATAGAAAACAAATGGATCTTTAAGAAGAAGACGGACGCGGATGGTAATGTTACCATCTATAAAGCTCGACTTGTCGCTAAGGGTTATCGACAGGTTCAAGGGATTGACTACGACGAGACATTCTCTCCCGTAGCGAAGCTAAAGTCCGTCCGAATCATGTTAGCAATTGCCGCATACTATGATTATGAGATATGGCAGATGGACGTCAAAACAGCATTCCTTAACGGGCATCTTAAGGAAGAACTGTATATGATGCAGCCGGAAGGTTTTGTCGATCCTCGGAACGCTAACAAAGTATGCAAGCTCCAGCGATCCATTTATGGACTGGTGCAAGCATCTCGGAGTTGGAACATTCGCTTTGATGAGATGATCAAAGCGTTTGGGTTTATGCAGACTTATGGAGAAGCCTGCGTTTACAAGAAAGTGAGTGGGAGCTCTGTAGCATTTCTCATATTATATGTAGATGACATACTCCTGATGGGAAATAATATAGAATTTCTGGACAGCATTAAGGCCTACTTGAATAAGTGTTTTTCAATGAAGGACCTTGGAGAAGCTGCTTATATATTAGGCATCAAGATCTATAGAGATAGATCGAGACGCCTCATAGGTCTTTCACAAAGCACATACCTTGATAAGATTTTGAAGAGATTCAGAATGGATCAGTCCAAGAAGGGGTTCTTGCCTATGTTACAAGGTATGAGACTGAGCTCAGCTCAGTCACCGACCACGGCAAAAGATAAAGAAGAGATGAGTGTCATCCCCTATGCTTCAGCCATAGGATCTATTATGTATGCCATGCTGTGTACCAGACCCGATGTAAACCTTGCCGTAAGTTTGGTAGCAAGATACCAAAGTAATCCCGGCAAGGAACACTGGACAGCGGTCAAGAATATCCTGAAGTACCTGAAAAGGACAAAGGACATGTTTCTCGTTTATGGAGGAGACGAAGAGCTCGTCGTAAAGGGTTACGTCGACGCTAGCTTCGACTCAGATCTGGATGACTCTAAGTCACAAACCGGATACGTGTATATGTTGAATGGTGGAGCAGTAAGCTGGTGCAGCTGCAAGCAGAGCGTCGTGGCGGGATCTACGTGTGAAGCGGAGTACATGGCAGCCTCGGAGGCAGCACATGAAGCGATTTGGGTGAAGGAGTTCATCACCGACCTAGGAGTCATACCCAATGCGTCGGGGCCGATCAAACTCTTCTGTGACAACACTGGAGCTATTGCCCTCGCAAAGGAGCCCAGGTTTCACAAGAAGACCAGGCACATCAAGCGTCGTTTCAACTCCATCCGTGAAAATGTTCAAGATGGAGACATAGAGATTTGCAAAGTGCACACGGATCTGAATGTCGCAGATCCGCTGACTAAACCTCTCTCGCGTGCAAAACATGATCAACACCAGAACTCTATGGGTGTTCGATTCATCACAATGTAACTAGATTAGTGACTCTAGTGCAAGTGGGAGACTGTTGGAAATATGCCCTAGAGGCAATAATAAAAGTATTATTATATTTCATTGTTCATGATAATTGTCTTTTATTCATGCTATAACTGTATTATCCGGAAATCGTAATACACGTGTGAATACTTAGACCACACAATGTCCCTGGTAAGCCTCTAGTTGACCAGCTCGTTGTGATCAACAGATAGTCATGGTTTCCTGACTATGGACATTGGATGTCGTTGATAACGGGATCACATCATTAGGAGAATGATGTGATGGACAAGACCCAATCCTAAGCATAGCATAAAAGATCGTGTAGTTCGTTTTGCTAGAGCTTTGCAAGTGTCAAGTATCTCTTCCTTCGACCATGAGATCGTGTAACTCCCGGATACCGTAAGAGTGCCTTGGGTGTACCAAACGTCACAACGTAACTGGGTGACTATAAAGGTGCATTACAGGTATCTCCGAAAGTAGCTGTTGGGTTGACACGGATCGAGACTGGGATTTGTCACTCCGTATGACGGAGAGGTATCTCTGGGCCCACTCGGTAATGCATCATCATATTGAGCTCAATGTGACCAAGGTGTTGGACACGGGATCATGCATTACGGTACGAGTAAAGTGACTTGCCGGTAACGAGACTGAACAAGGTATTGGGATACCGACGATCGAGTCTCGGGCAAGTAACGTACCGATTGACAAAGGGAATTGCATACAGGGTTTGATCGAATCCTCGACATAGTGGTTCATCCGATGACAACATCGAGGAGCATGTGGGAGCCATCATGGGTATCCAGATCCCGCTGATGGTTATTGACTGAGAGAGTCTCGGTCATGTCTGCATGTCTCCCGAACCCGTAGGGTCTACACACTTAAGGTTCAGTTACGCTAGGGTTATAGGGATATGTATATGCAGTAACCCGAATGTTGTTCGGAGTCCCGGATGAGATCCCGGACGTCACGAGGAGTTCCGGAATGGTCCGGAGGTAAAGATTTATATATGGGAAGTCCTGTTTCGGGCATCGGGACAAGTTTCGGGGTTATCGGTATTGTACCGGGACCACCGGAAGGGTCCCGGGGGTCCACCGGGTGGGTCCACCTGTCCCGGGGGGCCACATGGGCTGTAAGGGGGTGCGCCTTGGCCTAATGGGCCAAGGGCACCAGCCCCACATAGGCCCATGCGCCTAGGGTTTAAGGGGGCAAGAGTCCTAGGAGGGTAAGGCACCTCCTAGGTGCCTTGGGGGGAGGGAAAACCCCCCTTGGCCGCCGCACCCCCTAGGAGATTGGATCTCCTAGGGCCGGCCACCCCCCCTTGGCACCCCTATATATAGTGGGGGAGAGGAGGGACTTCATACCTGAACGCCCTGGCCTTTGGTTGCCTCCTTCTCCCTCCCCAACACCTCCTCCACCTCCATAGTGCTTAGCGAAGCTCTGCCGGAGTACTGCAGCTCCATCAACACCACGCCGTCGTGCTGCTGCTGGTGCCATCTCCCTCAACCTCTCCTCCCTTCCTTGATGGATCAAGAAGGAGGAGACGTGGCTGTTCCGTACGTGTGTTGAACGCGGAGGTGCCGTCCGTTTGGCGCTGGTCATCGGTGATTTGGATCACGTCGAGTACGACTACATCATCACCTTGCAAGCTTCCGCACGCGATCTACAAGTGGTATGTAGATGCAAACTCTCTCCCTAGACTCGTTGCTTAGATGAACTCATAGATGGATCTTGGTGAAACCGTAGAAAATTTTTAATTTTCTGCAACGTTCCCCAACACCACTTAGGCCGGGCTTGCAGGTAGCCACCTGACCCCGTGCGATGGTGAAGCGTCTTCTTCGCAGCATTTTTCTTGTTTGTCTCCGACATCTTCTTACTCTTTTCCGATGTCTTGTGGGCCACAAATGCGGGCCAGTGATCTTTGATCTTCTCATATTTGCCGATGAATTCTGGTGTCTTTTTATTTTTGACAAACTGGTTCAGCTCTTTCCTCCACCTCCTCATTAGGGTTGCCATCTTCTTAAGAGCACAAGACTTGATTAATTCCTCTTTAACTGGCTTATCCGGATCCTCCTCTGGCGGTAGGGTGAAATTTGCCTTCAGCTCAGTCCAAAGATATTCCTTCTGCATATCATTGACATAAGACACCTTAGGGTCTTCCTCCTCAGGATCTTCTCCCTAACAAGAACCCCGCACTGAGCAGAAAATGCCTTCCTTGTCCGGATGGGTTCAATCGGTTCGCCGTCGGGCGCGATTTCTATGATCTCAAACTTTTCATCCGAGCTCAACTTTTTCTTCGGGCCTCGTCTCCTTACCGAAGTTGTGCTCGATCCGGAGGGCTAGAAATTATAAGGAAGAAAGACGAGAGTAATTAATATGTGTACATATACCAAAACAATGGAAGAATCAATTAACTAGTCAGCACGGGCGCGGTTCGGTCACCGGAGCAGTCAGCACGGTCTCCTTCTTGTACCTCCATTGTGTCACCGGAGCCATCATGAACATAGTCCTGTTCTTGTACCGGCATTAATGGGCCGAAGCCATCATGAACATAGCCCTCTTCTTCACGATGTTCATCCAGCTGACCAACGGTGTCGAGGAGAAATGATGCAACTTCATCCCTTCCATTTGCGATTATGTCCCTCAATATCGCTTCTGTTTCTTCGTCTCAGTAGTGCTCCATAGTTTCTGCAAATATTTACAACATGTCAATTATTATTCAAACATGGTACAGATGGATATATATATATATATATATATATATATTAGTGCCAAACGTAGAACTAGCCAGCTAATCACAATAAGGAATCATGTTAGTGGCCTCGACGCTGCTTCTCTAGGGTTTGGGGTCGCCTCGACACAACAACGCTTCAAAGGTTTGGGGTGGCGTTGACGACAACACTCTTTTAACTTGGTAAATTTGGGTGGCCTCGAGAGAGTTAATTTTTCGGGTAGGGGCGCGGCGGGAGGGGGTAGGAGACCAACATCGTTTTCTCTCTAGGGTTTGGGTGTCCTCGAGAGTTTTGGTCGAGCGAGAGGGCCGAGGGGGGGTATATATATTGACCGCCCCTCATGTCGAAGTTATCTCAAGGGGGTTATATCGACAACGACGCGACAATGATGAGACAGGAAAATAATTAAGGAAAAGGAAGAAAAGAGGAAGAAGGAAGAAGGAAGAAGAAAAAAAAGAGGAGAAGAAGAAAGGAATAGAGGAGAAGAAAAAAATAGAATTTTTTTTCTATTTTTTCTTCTTCTCCTCTATTCCTTTCTTCTTCTCCTCTTCTTTTTCTTCTTTTTTCCTCTTCTTATTTATTTCTCCTCTTCTTCCTCTCCTCTTCTTCATCTTCTTATTTTCCTTTTTCCTCTCATTCTTTTTCTTCTTCTTTCTTCCTTCTTACTTTCTTCCTCTTTTCTTCCTTTTCCTTATTTTACTTTAAATTTCTCCTCTACACTAACCTAAATGGCACTAACCTAAAATCGATATCTACTAACAACCTAAAGAAAAAATTAATACATATATGAAAAAACATATATAAACAAAAAAATGCTATGAACATTATATTCATACATACATATATATATAGCCACATCCATTCATCATATATATAGCTACCACACACATATATACATTATATATATGAAAAAAATGCAATGAACAAAAAAAATACACTTATGAAAAAAAATACTATGAACATGTACACATATATATATACACATACAAACACATATAGACACAAAAAATGCAAAAAATTGCAGGGGTTGCGGGGCGGCAGCCGCGCAGGGCAGGGCCGGCGGCGCGGCGGCCGCGCAGGATAGGGGCGGCGCGCGACGGCCGCGCAGGGCAGGGGCAGCGGCGCGGCGGCCGCGCACGGACAAGGGCGGCGTGCCGTGGCCGCGCAGGGGCGCGGGACGGGAGGGGCGCGGGAGCAGGCTGTGCTCACAGGGGGCAGCGGCGATGGCGCAGGCGAGCAGCCTCACGGCGTCGGTGGCGGCGGCGATGGCAAGGTGGAGCAGGGGCATCGGGCGGCGACGGCGACGACGAGGAGCAGGGGCGCGTCGGGGGAGAATTGGGCGAATTGGCCGGAAACTGCTAAGTGTTTGCTTATATAGCAAACCCTTTAGTCCCGGTTGGTGTCACCAACCGGGACTAATGCACCCTTTGGTCCCGGTTGGTGCCACCAACCGGGCCCAAAGGCCTCTTTTTCGGCAGCCCAAAGGGCGGGAACCGGCGGCCTTTGGTCCCGGTTGGTGGCACCAACTGGGACTAATGCCCCCCTTTAGTCCCGGTTGGTGCCACCAACCGGGACCAAAGGCCTCTGTGCTGCCCGCCTCAGGGCCAAAGTTTAGTCCCACCATGCTAGTTGAGAGGGGCGTGCAGTGGTTTATAAGCCCCACTGCCGCACCCCTCTTGAGCTCCTCTCCACCGCAGGCTTTCGGGCCTACTTGCTACTGCATTGCCTGATGGGCCTTCTGGGCCTACTGCGGGCCTGAATCCTGGCCCATAGTAGGGTTTCTAGTCGTATTCAGGCCGTGGGGGGCCAGTAGGAGGCATTTTTTTGTTTTTCTGTTTTCTTTACTTATTGTTGCTATATTTATTTTTTTCCAGATTTTTTCTTTTGTTTTCTGTATTATTTATTTTCTTTTGTTTTTTGCTTTATTTTTAGTTGTTTTTGCTTTTAGTTTTAGGAAAATTACAAACTTTCTGTTAGTGCCATTAGTTTTCAAATTTGAAAACACTTTTTTGCTTTTTTGTTTTCTTTCTTGCTTTATTTATTTTATTTTGTTTCTACTTACAACAAAATACTTATTATTGTTTTTTATTTTGTTTTCTGCATTATTTATTTTCTTTTGTTTTTTGCTTTATTTTTTAATTGTTTTTTGCTTTTAGTTTTAGGAAAATTATAAACTATGTGTTAGTGCCATTAGTTTTCAAATTTGAAAACACTTTTTTTGTTTTTTGTTTTTTTTCTTGCTTTATTTATTTTATTTTGTTTCTACTTACAACAAAATACTTATTGTTGTTTTTTTCTTTTGTTTTCTGCATTATTTTTTTGTTTTTTTGCTTTATTTTTTAATTGTTTTTTCTTTTAGTTTTAGGAAAATTATAAACTTTCTGTTAGTGCCAGTAGTTTTCAAATTTGAAAACACTTTTTTTTCGTTCTTGCTTTATTTATTTTATTTTGTTTCTACTTACAACAAAATACTTATTGTTGTTTTTTTCTTTTGTTTTCTGCATTATTTATTTTCTTTTGTTTTTTGCTTTATTTTTTAATTGTTTTTGCTTTTAGTTTTAGGAAAATTATAAACTTTCTGTTAGTGCCATTAGTTTTCAAATTTGAAAACACTTTTTTTTTCTTTCTTGCTTTATTTATTTTATTTTGTTTCTACTTACAACAAAATACTTATTGTTGTTTTTTTCTTTTGTTTTCTGCATTATTTATTTTCTTTTGTTTTTTGCTTTATTTTTTAATTGTTTTTGCTTTTAGTTTTAGGAAAATTATAAACTTTCTGTTAGTGCCATTAGTTTTCAAATTTGAAAACACTTTTTTTTTCTTTCTTGCTTTATTTATTTTATTTTGTTTCTACTTACAACAAAATACTTATTCTTGCTATTTTCAATTATTACGAGGGCCGAACCATAAGACATTAAAGCATTTCAAATGAACTCTGAAAAAGTTGAAAGTTGGCATGGTACCATAAATTGACCCACATAGCATGTGCATGTACAAAACGGACAATGGTATCATACTCGTCAGTTACAAAGTTGGCATGGTATCATCATAATAGTTGCAGGAGAAAGTCTTCACTTTTTCTTCGCTTGTGTCATTTGCTTATTGCGCCGTAACCATGGATAATCCTCATCGTTTATCAGGATGCTGGGGTCAGCCTTGACTTTGAAGGGAGGAATTTCATGAAACTTTTCATAATCTTCAGACATGTCTGTCTTGTCCTCCACTCCCACGATGTCCCTTTTTCCTGAAAGAACTATGTGGCGCTTTGGCTCATCGTATGATGTATTCGCTTCCTTATCTTTTCTCTTTCTCGGTCTGGTAGACATGTCCTTCACATAGATTACCTGTGCCACATCATTGGCTAGGACGAACGGTTCGTCGGTGTACTCAAGATTTTTCAGATCCACTGTTGTCATTCCGTACTGTGGGTCTACCTGTACCCCGCCTCCTGACAGATTGACCCATTGGCACTTAACAAAGGGACCTTAAAATCTACTCCATAGTCAAGTTCCCATATGTCCACTATGTAACCATAATATGTGTCCTTTCCCCTCTCGGTTGTTGCACCAAAGCGGACACCGCTATTTTGGTTGGTGCTCTTTTGATCTTGGTCAATCGTGTAAAATGTATTCCCATTTATCTCGTATCCTTTCCAAATCAATACAGTCAAAGATGGTCCCCTAGACAACAAGTACAACTCATCACAAACAGTGTTGTCACCTCTGATACGTGCTTCCAACCAACTGCTAAAAGTCCTGATGTGTTCACATGTAATCCAGTGGTCGCACTGCTCCGGGTGTTTGGAGCGCAGACTGTTCTTGTGTTCATCGACATACGGGGTCACCAAGGTAGAGTTTTGTAGAACTGTGTAGTGTGCTTGAGACCAAGAATATCCGTCTCTGCATATTATTGAGTCCCTTCCAAGCGTGCCTTTTCCAGTCAGTCTCCCATCATACCGCGATTTAGGGAGACCTATCTTCTTAAGGCCAGGAATGAAGTCAACACAAAACCCGATGACATCCTCTGTTTGATGGCCCATGGAGATGCTTCCTTCTGGCCTAGCGCGGTTACGGACATATTTCTTTAGGACTCCCATGAACCTCTCAAAGGGGTACATATTGTGTAGAAATACGGGGCCCAGAATGACAATCTCGTCAACTAGATGAACTAGGACGTGCGTCATGGTATTGAAGAAGGATGGTGGGAACACCAGCTCGAAACTGACAAGACATTGCACCACATCACTCCTTAGCCTTGGTATGATTTCTGGATCGATCACCTTCTGAGAGATTGCATTGAGGAATGCACATAGCTTCACAATGGCTAATCGGACGTTTTCCGGTAGAAGCCCCCTCAATGCAACCGGAAGCAGTTGCGTCATAATCACGTGGCAGTCATGAGACTTTAGGTTCTGAAACTTTTTCTCTGCCATATTTATTATTCCTTTTATATTAGACGAGAAGCCAGTCGGGACCTTCATACTAAGCAGGCATTCAAAGAAGATTTCCATCTCTTCTTTAGTAAGAGCATAGCTAGCAGGACCTTCATACTGCTTTGGAGGCATGCCGTCTTTTTCGTGCAAACATTGTAGGTCCTCCCGTGCCTTAGCTATATCTTTTGTCTTCCCATACACGCCCAAGAACCCTAGCAGATTCACGCAAAGGTTCTTCGTCACGTGCATCACGTCGATCGAAGAGCGGACCTCTAGGTCTTTCCAGTAGGGTAGGTCCCAAAATATAGATTTCTTCTTACACATGGGCGCGTGTCCCCCAGCGTCACTCGGAACAGCTAGTGCGCCGGGACCCTTTCCAAAGATTACGTGTAAATCATTGACCATAGCAAGTACGTGATCACCGGTACGCATGGCGGGCTTCTTCCGGTGATCTGCCTCGCCATTGAAATGCTTGCCTTTCTTTCGACATTGATGGTTGGTCGGAAGAAATCAACGATGGCCCAGGTACACATTCTTCCTGCAGCTTGCCAGGTATATACTATCGGTGTCAAGTAAATAGTGCGTGCATGCGTTGTATCCCTTGTTTGTCTGTCCTGAAAGGTTACTGAGACCGGGCCAATCGTTGATGGTCACAAACAACAATGCCTTTAGGTTAAATTCCTCCTGTCTATGCTCATCCCACGTACGTACACCGTTTCCATTCCACAGCTATAAAAGTTCTTCAACTAATGGCCTTAGGTACACATCAATGTTGTTGCCGGGATGCTTAGGGCCTTGGATGAGAACTGGCATCATAATGAACTTCCGCTTCATGCACATCCAAGGAGGAAGGTTATACATACATAGAGTCACGGGCCAGGTGTTGTGATTGCTGCTTTGCTCCCCGAAAGGATTAATGCCATCCGCGCTTAAAGCAAACCATATGTTCCTTGGCTCACTTGCAAACTCATCCCAGTACTTTCTCTCGATTTTTCTCCACCGCGACCCGTCAGCGGGTGCTCTCAACTTCCCGTCTTTCTTACGGTCCTCATTGTGCCATCGCATCAACTTGGCATGCTCTCTGTTTCTAAACAGGCGTTTTAACCGTGGTATTATAGGAGCATACCACATCACCTTCGCAGGAACCCTCTTCCTGGGGGGCTCGCCGTCAACATCACCAGGGTCATCTCGTCTGATCTTATACCGTAATGCACCGCATACCGGGCATGCGTTCAGATCCTTGTACGCATCGCAGAAGAGGATGCAGTCATTAGAGCATGCATGTATCTTCTGCACCTCCAATCCTAGAGGGCATACGACCTTCTTTGCTGCATATGTACTGTCGGGCAATTCCTTATCCTTTGGAAGCTTCTTCTTCAATATTTTCAGTAGCTTCTCAAATCCTTTGTCAGGCACAACATTCTCTGCCTTCCACTGCAGCAATTCCAGTACGGTACCGAGCTTTGTGGTACAACCCTTTTTTGTGGTCCTCTAACATGCGATCGAACTTCAGCTTCTCCTTTTGACTTCCGCATTGCGTCCTTGCATCGACAATGACCCGGCGGAGATCATCATCATCGGGCACATCGTCTGGTTCCTCTTGATCTTCAGCAGCTTCGCCCGTTGCAGCATCATCATGGACATCATCTGGTTCCTCTTGATCTTCAGTAGCATCATCGTATTCAGGGGGCACATAGTTGTCATCGTACTCTTCTTCTTCGCCGTCTTCCATCATAACCCCTATTTCTCCGTGCCTCGTCCAAACGTTATAGTGTGGCATGAAACCCTTGTAAAGCAGGTGGGTGTGGAGGATTTTCCGGTCAGAGTAAGACTTCGTATTCCCACATATAGGGCATGGACAACACATAAAACCATTCTGCTTGTTTGCCTCAGCCACTTCGAGAAAATCATGCACGCCCTTAATGTACTCGGAGGTGTGTCTTGAACCGTACATCCATTGCCGGTTCATTTGCGTGCATTATATATAATTAAGTGTTTCAAAAATCATTACAGAACATCATGAATAGATAATTAAGTGACCAAATTAATAGAAGTTCATCATCACATTAAAACCAAAGTACATACATAGTTCTCATCTAACAACATAAAGCTCTGTAGAGCATATAAATTAATTAAACCATACACTGAAACTATGTAAAACATTTCAATGCGAAAACAAATGCGATTATAATTGCAACCAATGTAACAACTGATCCAACGGCGTAATGATACCAAGCCTCGGTATGATTGGCATATTTTCTAATCTTTCTTATCCTCAAGCGCATTGCATCCATCTTGATCTTGTGATCATCGACGACATCCGCAACATGCAACTCCAATATCATCTTCTCCTCCTCAATTTTTCTAATTTTTTCCTTCAACAAATTGTTTTCTTCTTCAACTAAATTTAACCTCTCGACAATAGGGTCTGTTGGAATTTCCGGTTCAACAATCTCCTAGATAAATAAAATCTATGTCACATTGGTCGGCATAATTGTCATAAACAATAAATGAACCAATAGTTATGAAAAGATAATATATACCACATCTGAATCATAGACAGGACGAGGGCCGACGGGGGACCGATACCAAAACCATCGCACTATATAAGATGCAATAATAAAAGTAAGAAAATTATACAAGTATCTATATAAATATACAAGTAAGACTTTTTTTTCCTTTCAGAAAGAAGATAAGAACAAGAGGCTCCCCACGGTGGTGCCGGCGACGAGATCGGCGTGGGCGATCGACGGCGGTGAAGATGGGGACAGGACGTGACTGACCGCTAAACCTAGACAAATATTGAGGAAAATGGAGCTTGGAGGTCGAGCTTGGAGAGGAGAAAGCTTAAGTAGTGTGGCTCGGGCATTCCATCGAACACCTCGTGTGCATAGGAGGTGAGCTAGAGCACCACAAAGCTCTCCCCTCACCGGCCACGAAAAACAGAGCACTTGGAGTGCTCTGCTCGCGGGCGAGGGGTAGATATAGGCCACTAATTGGTCCCACTTCGTGCCACGAACCGGGACTAAAGGGCAGCCTTTGGTCCCAGTTCACTCCACCAACCGGGACCACTGGTGGTGGGCTAGGAGTGAGGCGCATTGGGCCCGGTTCGTCCCACCAACCGGAACCAATAGGTCTAGCCGAACCGGGACCAATGGCCCACGTGGCCTGGCCGGCCCCCGGGGCTCACGAACCGGGTCCAATGCCCCCATTGGTCCCGGTTCTGGATTGAACCGGGACTAATGGGCTGACCCGGCCTGGACCATTGCCCCCTTTTCTACTAGTGGATGGAGATTGGACAGGGGAGGCGGGGAAGCAATACCACTCCCTCTCTCTGTCTTGCTATTCCCCGCCTCTTTCTTGGGCGTCGTTGGAGAAAATGATGACGCGCTGTGTGCACCTTCATTTCTACGCAAGCGCTTGCCTGTACCTGGTGCGCCAAAGATGTCGTGGGGAACCACGGCCACCTATGGGGCCATCGACCCCTTGTGGTTCGACAAGGGGGAAGAGTGCATTGCACAAAGAGCAGAGGGTGTAGGGGCAGCACGACAACGATCACATAGGCAGTTTACCCAGGTTTGGGCCGCCGCGAGGCGTAAAACCCTACTCCTACTTTGGTGGATTGATGAGAGGACCACGATGGAGACGCAACGCTCTAGCCCGGCAGGGTAGCCTCGAGGCAAGAGAAGCTACGCACGTATGAGTGTACAATGGTCTGAATACTTTCTAAGGTTTCCATGGCCCTCCTTCTATAGATCAAGGGGTCACCACAACGGCAAATCATTCACTATATACTGATTAGATAGCAAACAGTCTTATCATACCTAACTATGCAGGCAGAGCAGAGCACATTAAATGTGCCTCTTAGTGTCACGCATCATGGCGTGCCTGGCAGTTCGGCCACTTTCTCGACTGTCTGCTTGACACGTCTCAGGATGGGTGTCATTTGTAGGTGATTTCCTTCGTAATTGGCTCCCATGTGTCAATTAACTGACACTTAGTCACTTGGGGGCTTGACACCGCACCGACCGATGACCTGCGTTGCCGTGAGGTGGAGCGGTGGAGCCTTGGCAGGGTAGGCCGCTCTTGGCATCCCCGGCAAGCTTGCAGGGGAAATCTTGAGAATTGTCTTCGAGGAAACCTCGACCTCGCCAGGCTCTCCGGCAAGGGTGCTTTTTCCTTAGCGGTATCTTGCTCCTTCAGCTTGACTTGGTCTTGTCTTGGATGTTGTAACTTTGACGGGCCAGTGGCTTGCTGTCCGTGCACAAGTGAGGGGAAACATACACCCCTGTTTGTGTACCCAAACATCTGCTCTTGGAGGCCCAAGACGCGTCTACAAGAACACGTTGTGTACTAGACATCAAGCTCTTTTCTAGCACCGTCGCCGGAGAGCTGAGTTTATGAAGATGTATCTTTAGATCTTCCAATTGGTTCTTTTAGTTTCTTGTTTTATCACTAGTTTGGTTTATAAAAAGAAAACTACCAAGAAAAGAATTGAGGTCGCCTCATATCATTTCTCTTTATCATGTCTTTCTTGAAAAATGATGGAGCAGAAAACTGTGCTCAATTGATAGAAGAAGAATTCAATAAAATGTTTGGCATAAAATATTTGAATGATGAGCATGATTGCAATGTTGTTAGTATGTGCTCTCTGAATATCCATGATGCTATTGATATACAAATCCACAATCTTGGGGATGCTATGTTTGATGAAGATGATATTTGCATTCCCCCAAGATTTGATGTGCAAATTTGCTATAATGGTAGGATGCCTCCTATTTATGATGATTATATTGTTAAATGTGTGTTTGGAAGAGTGTCAACTTTAGGTAATGATCCCATTATTTCGGATTGTGTTGAATCTTATTGGCAAAATTATGAAAGTGGATTTGGGGAGGTCGTGACTTTATTTAATGATGATTCCACTATTTTAGAAGAGGTTTCAATTGATGGTGACAGCAAAGTTGCTATCTACGATGATTATTGTGATGACATGTATGCTAGCTATAAACAATATTGATAATCGTGAAACTTGTCATCATGATTTTAATTTTCAATTGGATTATGCCAATCAAGTTTCTCGTGATAGTTATTTTGTTGAGTTTACTCCCACTACTATTCATGCAAAGAAACTTTCTTATGTGAAATTTTCTTATAATAAAATTTTGTTGAGTTTTGGCCGATTTTGGCCTGTTTCATGGACTAATACTCAGTGATTTGGGGTCCCTGAGTGATTTCCATGATTGATGAACCCTAAGGTGTGTTTATGTACCGTTCATCAATAATCCTAGATTTGTCCGATTCTGGGCTCTTTCATGGACTATTACTCACTGTTTTGGGGTCCCCAAGCGATTTCCATGGTTGTCGAACCCCAAGCTGTTCTTACGTGTTAGTCGTCAAAACTCGTAGTTTGGGCCGATTCTGGCCCGTTTCTTGGACTATTACTCATTTTTGGGGTCCCGAAATGATTTCCACGATTGACGACGCCTGGGGTGCATTTACATGTCGGTCATGAACACTCCCATTTTTGGTCGATTTTGGTCCATTTCATGCACCATTACTCAGCGTTTTGGGGCCTCAGAGTGATTTCCTCGATTGACGATCCCAAGGTGCATTTACGTGTCTGTCATCAACACTTATAGTTTTGGCCAATTCTGACTTGTTTCATGGACTATTACTCACTGTTTTACGGTCCCAAAGCGATTTCCATAGTTGTTGAACCCCAAGGTGCAATTACATCTCGGTCATCAACACTCATAGTTTTGGCTGATTCTGGCCCGTTTCTTGGACTATTACTCACTGTTTTGGGGTCCCGGAGCAATTTCCACGATTGATGATCCTTAGGGTGCGTTTACGTCTCCGTCGTGAACACTCGCAGTTTTGGCAAATCTGACCCGTTTTGTGGACTATTACTCACCATTTCGGGGTCCCGAAGCGATTTCCATAGTTGTCGAACCCCAAGGTGCGTTTACGTGTCGGTCATGAACACTCCCAGTTTTGGCCGATTCTGGCCCGTTTCATGGACTATTACTCAGTGTTTTAGGGTCCTAGAGCGATTTCCACGATTGTTGATCCCCGGGATGCGCTTACGTGTCCGTCGAAAACACTCACAGTTTTGGCCAATTCTGACCCGTTTCATGGACTATTACTCACCGTTTTGGGGTCGCGAAGCGATTTCCATGGTTGTTGAACCCCAAGATGAGATTACGTGTGTGTCATCAACACTCCCAATTTTGGCCAATTTTGGCCCGTTTCATGGACTGTTACTCAGTGTTTTGGGGTCCCTGAGCGATTTCCATGATTGACGAACCCCAAGGTGCGTTTATGTACCGTTCATCAATAATCCTAGATTTATCTAATTCTGGGCTCTTTCATGGATTATTACTCACTGTTTTGGGGTCCCCAAGCGATTTCCATGGTTGTCAAACCCCAAGGTGTGCTTACGTGTTGGTCGTCAAAACTCGTAGTTTGGGCCGATTCTGGCCCGTTTCTTGGACTATTACTCAGTTTAGGGGTTCCAAAGTGATTTCCATGATAGACAAACCCCGGGGCCCATTTAGGTGTCGGTCATCAACACCGCAGTTTATGTCGATTCTGACCTATTTCGTGGACTATTACTCACCGTTTTGGGGTTCCAAAGCGATTTCCATGGTTGTCGAACCATAAGGTGTGCTTATGTGTCGGTCGTCAAGACTCGCAGTTTGGGCCGATTCTAGCCCGTTTCTTCGACTATTACTTATTTTTGGGGTCCCGATGTGATTTTCACGATTGACGACCCTTGGGGTGCGCTTACGTGTTTGTCATGAACACTCCCATTTTTGGTCGATTTTGGTCCGTTTCATGCACTATTACTCAACGTTTTGGGGCCTCGAAGTGATTTCCATGATTGACGATCCCAGGGTGCAATTACGTGTCTGTCATTAACACTCATAGTTTTGGCCAATTTCACTTATTTCGTGGACTATTACTCACTGTTTTGGGGTCCCAAAGCGCTTTCCATAGTTGTCGAACCCCAAGGTGCGATTACATCTTGGTCATCAACACTCATAGTTTTGGCCGATTCTGGAACGTTTCTTGGACTTTTACTCAGTGTTTTGGGTTCTGAGAGCGATTTCCACGATTGATGATCCTCGGGGTGCATTTACGTCTCCGACGTCAACACTCACAGTTTTGGCCAATTCAGACCCGTTTCGTGGACTATTACTCACGATTTGGGGTCCCGAAGCGATTTCCATAGTTGTTGAACCACAAGATGAGATTACGTGTCGGTCATCAACACTCCCAGTTTTGGCCGATTTTGGCCCGTTTCATGGACTATTACTCACTGATTTGGGGTCCCTGAGCAATTTCGATGATTGACGAACTCCAAGGTGCGTTTATGTATCGTTCATCAATAATCCTAGATTTGTCCCATTCTGGGCTCTTTCATGGACTATTACTCACTGTTTTGGGGTCCCCAAGCGATTTGCATGGTTGTCAAACCCCAAGGTGTGCTTACGTGTTGGTCGTCAAGATTGGCAATTTGGGCCGATTCTAGCCCATTTCTTGGACTATTACTCAGTTTTGGGGTCTTGAAGTGATTTCCACGATAGACGAACCCCAGGGTCCGTTTAGGTGTCAGTCGTCAACACCGCAGTTTATGTCGATTCTGACCTATTTCGTGGACTATTACTCACCGTTTTAGGGTTCCAAAGCGATTTCCATGGATGTCAAACCCCAAGGTGTGCCCAATGAAACAAACTATACTCAATGCTACCCTATCATACAATATGCTGATGATACACTTGTTATTCTGCCAGCTGATGAGGTGCAAATCAGGAATTTTATTGAGATCCTTGATAAGTTCTCTAATTTCACTAGGCTTGTTGTTAACTACAGTAAATCCTCTATGGTACCTATCAATATCTCTGATGAAAAAGCTATGGATCTGGCCAACACCTTTAACTGCAAAAAAGAAGCTATGCCATTTACATATCTTGGCCTGCCTATGGGATCTACTAGGCCTAAAGTATCTGACTTGATGCCCATGGTATATAGGCTTCATCACAAACTTGCTGGTATTGCCACCATGATGTCATACTCAGGGAGACTTGTTCACCTAAAATCCATTGTTGCAGCTCTGCCTATATTTACTATGTGTTGCATCAGAGTATGATTCACCATACTGGATCATTTTGTAAAATATGGTAGGAACTTCCTATGGTATGGCAAAGATATCAATAAAAAGGGGAACTGCCTTGTAAAATGGGATAATGTATGCTTGCCAAAAAAAGCAGGTGGTCTGGGAGTGCTAGATCTAAGAGTCCAAAACAAAACCCTGCTTACAAAATTCCTATACAAATTCTTTAACAGGCATGATATTCCCTGGGTTAACCTTATTTGGAACAACTACTATGACAATGGTGAGGTACCTAATTTCCCTACCAGGGTGGGCTCTTTCTGGTGGAGAGACTGCTTTGAGTGAATTTAAAGATATGACCATAAGCTATGCTGGGATTGGTAATACAATTAAGCAATGGTCAGATAAATGGTGTTCTCAAATTCTCTCTCGGGCCATGCCTCAACTATTCTCCTATGTAAAAAATTCTGAGATCACACTTGCTTCTGCCAGCAATATAGAAGAGGATGAATTCTATGACTTATTCAATCTGCCAATGTCTGCTATGGCAGTACAACAGAGTAACAATATAAGAATGTTGATAAATAACAGAGATAACCAGCAAATACCTGATTCATGGAAGTTCTATTGGGGTGGAACAAAATACTCAAACAAGAGAATATATCTGGAATACATGGGAAATCCTATGGATGCTCCTAAACCCTTCCAATGGATTTGGAAGTCATGTACCTTACCCACACAGAAATTCTTTTTCTGGCTTCTATTGCAAGACAGATTGAATACCAGAGATCTACTAACCAGGAAGAGTTTCTACATTGAGACAAGTAAGTGTGAGTTATGTGATGATGAGCCTAATGAACATCTAATGCACCTATTTTTTAGTTGTGATTTCAGTCAAAACTTCTGGATGAACCTTGGCTACCAATGGGATACTGATCATAATCTGATGGATAAGTTATTGGATGGAAGAAAACAAGATACTCATGGATGTTTCAAAGAGTTCCTAATTATTGGCTGCTGGAGTTTATGGAAGCACAGAAATAGCATAATATTTGACCACAAAGTTAAGAATATGGCTTACTGTATAGACATGTTTAAGAAGCACTTCAACATTATCATAAAGAAGGCCAAACCTGGATTGAAGGAGGGCATGCAGAGCTGGCTAGACACTTTGTAGATTTATCTTCTTTTGTTTGCTTCATGATCCACCATGTAAATCCACTTGGAACTGTCCCACATTACTAATGAAAATGAGAATTACAGTGGGGGTCTTCCCCACTGCCTGTTGCTCAAAAAAAAGGTGTGCTTACGTGTTGGTCGTCAAGACTCGCAGTTTGGGCCGATTCTGGCCCGTTTCTAGAACTATTACTCATTTTTGGGGTCCCGAAGTGATTTCCACGATTGACGAGCCCAGGGGTGCGTTTACGTGTCGGTCATGAACACTCCAATTTTTGATCGATTTTGGTCCGTTCCGTGCACTATTACTCAGCGTTTTGGGGCCTCAGAGTGATTTCCACGATTGACGATCCCAGGGTGCATTTACGTGTTTGTCATGAACATTCACAGTTTTGGCCAATTCTGACTTGTTTCGTGGACTATTACTCATTGTTTTATGGTCCCAAAGCGATTTCCATAGTTGTTGAACCCCAAGGTGCGATTACATCTCAGTCATCAACACTCATAGTTTTGGCCGATTCTAGCCCGTTTCTTGGACTATTACTCAGTGTTTTGGGGTCCCAGAGCAATTTCCACGATTGATGATCCTCGGTGTGCGTTTACGTGTCCGTCGTGAACACTCACAGTTTTGGCCAATTCTGACCCGTTTCGTGGACTATTACTCACCGTTTCGGGGTCCCAAAGCGATTTCCATAGTTGTCGAACCCTAAGGTGCGATTACGTGTCAGTCATCAACACTCCAAATTTTGGTCGATTCTGGCCTGTTTCTTGGACTTTTACTCATTGTATTGGGTTCCGAGAGCGATTTCCACGATTGATGATCCCCGGGGTGCGTTTGCGTGTCCGTCGTCAACACTCACAGTTTTGGCCAATTCTGACCCATTTCGTGGACTATAACTCACCCTTTTGGGGTCCCGAAGAGATTTCCATAGTTGTTGAACCCCAAGATGAGATTACATGTCGGTCATCAACACTCCCAGTTTTGGCCGATTTTGGCCCGTTTCATGGACTATTGCTCACTGATTTGGGGTCCCTGAGCGATTTCCATGATTGACGAACCCCAAGGTGCGTTTATGTACCGTTCATCAATAATCCTAGATTTGTCCGACTCTCGGCTCTTTCATGGACTATTACTCACTGTTTTGGGGTCCCCAAGCGATTTCCATGGTTGTCGATCCCCAAGGTGTGCTTATGTGTTGGTCATGAAAACTCCAAGTTTGGGCCGATTCTGGCCCGTTTCTTGGACTATTACTCAGTTTTGGGGTCCCGAAGTGATTTCCACGATAGACAAACCCCGGGGTCCGTTTAGTTGTCGGTCATCAACACCGCAGTTTATGTTGATTCTGACCTATTTCATGGACTATTACTCATCGTTTTGGGGTTCCAAAGATATTTCCATGGTTATCGAACCACAAGGTGTGCTTATGTGTTGGTCATCAAGACTCGCAGTTTGGGCCGACTCTGGCCCGTTTCTTGGACTATTATTCATTTTTGGGGTCCCGAAGTGATTTCCACGATTGGCGACCCCAGCGTGCGTTTACGTGTCCATCATGACCACTCCCATTTTTGGTCGATTTTGGTCCGTTTCATGCACTATTACTCAGCGTTTTGGGGCCTCGGAGTGATTTCCACGATTGACGATCCGAAGGTGCATTTACGTGTCTCTCATCAACACTCACGTTTTTGGCCTATTTGGACTTGTTTCATGGACTATTACTCACTGTTTTGGGTCCCAAAGCGATTTCCATAGTTGTTGAATCCTGATACGTCCATTTTGCATCATGCTGTTATATAAATATTTATTACATTTTGGGCTGTCATTACACATGATATCTCAATACTTATGGCTATTCTCTCTTATTTTACAAGGTTTACCATGAAGACGGGGAATGCCGGCAGCTGGAATTCTGGATGGAAAAGGAGCAAACATTGGAAACCTATTCTGCACAACTCCAAAAGTCCTGAAACTCCACGAAACAACATTTTGGATTTATTAAGAATTTATGAGCGAAAGAAATAGGCCAGGGGGCCCACTCCCTGTCTAGGAGACAGGGGTGCGCCCCCCTGTAGGGCGCGGCCCCCTATCTCCTGGGCCCCTTAGTGGGCCTCCGGCGTCCATCTTCTGCTATATCATCACTTTTACCCTGGAAAAAATCATGGGGAAGCTTACGGGACGAAACTCGGCCGCCACGAGGCGGGACCTTGGCGGAATCAATCAGTGCTCTATCGGAGCTGTTCTGCCGGGGACACTTCCCAACAGGAGGGGGATATCATCACCAACGTCATCACCAACGATCCTCTATAGGGAGGGGGTCAATCTCCATATCACCTATTATTTCAGTGCTTGGAGAGAAAACTTTACTGAAAACCGCTTATCGTTTCCTTCTGCTCCTTCTTGGGTTTGACACTCTTACTTATCGAAAGGACTATGATAGATCCCCTACACTTGTGGGTCATCAAGACTCTTTTCTGGCACCGTTGTTGGGGAGTGTAGCGCTTTTGGTGAGTGGAACTTGGTAAGGAAACATTTATATAGTGTGCTGAAATTTTCTGTTACTTGTCACTATGGAAACTAATCCTTTGAGGGGCTTGTTTTGGGTATCTTCACCCCAACCAGAAGAGCAAAGAGATGCTCCTCAACCTACTGAACCTTATGAAAATATTCACTTTGAGATTCCTTCGGGTATGATAGAAAAACTGCTAGCTAATCCTTTTGTAGGAGACGAAACATTGCATCTAGACTTACACCTTATCTTTGTTGGTGAAGTTTGTGGATTATTTAAGCTTGCGGGTATCCCCGATGATGTTGTCAAAAGGAAGGTGCTCCATTTATCTTTCAAGGGAGATGCAATGACAGGGTATAGGCTATGTGATGATATGAGATTTTGGAATTATAAGCGACTGAAGTTGAAATTTCACCAGAAGTTCTATCCTATGCATCTTGTTCATTTTAATCGTAATTACATATATAATTTCTAGCCTCGCGAAGGAGAAAGCATCGCTCAAGCTTGGGGGAGGCTTAAGTCAATGTTATATTCATGCCCCAATCATGAGCTCTCTCGGGAAATGATTATTCAGAATTTTTATGCTCAGCTTTCTCTTGATAATCGCAACCTGCTCGATACTTCCTGTGTTGGTTCCTATATGTTGAAGACTATTGATTTCAAATGGGACTTATTGGAAAGAATTAAACGCAACTCTAAAGATTGGGGTTCCGATGATGGTAAGGAGTCAGGTATGAAACCTAAGTTCGATTGTGTTAAATCTTTTATGGATACCGATGCTTTCCGTGTATTTAGCTCTAAGTATGGACTTGACTTTGAGATAGTAGCTACTTTTTGTGAAACTTTTGCTACTCACGTTGATCACCCTAAAGAGATGTGGTTTAAATATAATGCTCCTGTTGAAGTGAAAGTAGTTGCAGCTATTACAATCGAAGAAAAGACTATTACTTATAGTGATCCTATTATTCCTACTGCTTATGTCGAAAACCCTCCTTTTCCTGTTAGGATAAAAGATCATGTTAAAGCTTCGACTGTTGTTCGTAAGAGTAATACTAGGACTTATACACCTCCTGAGCAAATTAATGTTGAACCTTGTATTGCTATGATTAAAGATCTCTTGGATGAGGACTTAGATGGGCATTGTCGGTGTCAAAACCGGCGGATCTCGGGTAGGGGGTCCCGAACTGTGCGTCTAGGCGGATGGTAACAGGAGACAAGGGACACGATGTTTTTACCCAGGTTCGGGCCCTCTCGATGGAGGTAAAACCCTACTCCTGCTTGATTAATATTTGATGATATGGGTAGTACAAGAGTTGATCTACCACGAGATCAGAGAGGCTAAACCCTAGAAGCTAGCCTATGCTATGATTGTTGTTCGTCCTATGGACTAAAACTCTCCGGTTTATATAGACATTAGAGAGGGCTAGGGTTACACAGAGTCGGTTACAATGGGAGGAGATCTTCATATCATATCGCCAAGCTTGCCTTCCACGCCAAGGAAAGTCCTATCCGGACACGGGACGAAGTCTTCAATCTTGTATCTTCATAGTCCGAGAGTCCGGCCAAAGGTCATAGTCCGGCCATCCGGACACCCGCTAATCTGGGACTCCCTCAGTAGCTCCTGAACCAGGCTTCAATGACGACGAGTACGGCGCGCAAATTGTCTTCGGCATTGCAAGGTGGGTTCCTCCTCCAAATACTCCATAGAAGATGTTGAACACAAGGATAGTGTCCGGCTCTGCAAAATAAGTTCCACATACCACCGTAGAGAGAATAATATCTGCACAAATCTAATCTGCTGACGTATTCCGCAGCGTGACATCATGCCACAGCCAGGACTTTATTCGAATCGTTTTACTATTCCACCTCAGCACGTTTAGCGAGGCGGTTTCCTTGGCACGTCTTGTCAAAGCAGAGATCGTGTCCCCCTTATTCCGGGATTCTCATCAATACGGGCGTGGGTAACCCAACCGTGCTATTAACCGCGGCGCTTGGGAGACAAGCGAGTTTTATTAGGCTGGTGGGAGCTCATACTCTCGGCCGCCCATATAAGCGGACAAGGATCCACCCTTTCCATTCAGGCCTTCTTCCTCTCTTGCTTGTCCATTCCTGTGCCCTCGAGCTCCAGCGCCCAAGTCCGCACTTCCCACCTCAACCTTCTCCAATCATGTCCGGAGCGGGAGGTAGATGGATGGCCTCCTCCGTCACGGAGGGGCAAATAAAAAAACTAAGGAAGGCCGGATACTAGTCTGACGACATCGCGCACCGGCTTCCAGACAAGGGGCAGCTCATCCCCACCCTCGGTCCCCATGAGAGTGTCGTGTTCCTTCCCCATTTCCTCCACGGACTGGGATTTCCTCTTCATCCATTTGTCCGGGGGCTCATGTTCTACTACGGCCTGGACTTCCACGATCTGGCCCCAAACTTCATCCTCAACATCTCGGCGTTTATCGTCGTGTGCGAGGCCTTCCTCCGCATGCAGCCTCACTTTGGCCTATGGCTGAAGATCTTCAGCGTCAAGCCGAAGTTTGTGAGCGGCCGACAAGCAGAGTGCGGAGGCGCCATGGTGGGCAAGATAGCCAACGTCACATGGCTTGAGGGCGCCTTCGTGGAAACCATCAAAGGGTGGCAATCGGGGTGGTTCTATATCACCGAGCCTCGTGACCCTGAATGGGTAGCGGCCCCCGAATTTCGATCTGGCATCCCCACACGGCTCACATCTTGGAAAGAGACGGGCCTGTTGTGGGGTAGTTCGGAAGAGGTGACTGGACTCCAAACCTGTGTCCGAGACCTGGTGACCAAGAAGGTTAAGCTTGTCAACATAGTCCAGGTCATGCTCTTCCGCGGGATCCTCCCGTTTCAATGACGGGACTTAAATTTGTGGGAGTTCGACCCGGCCCAGCACCAGACTCTGTCCCGGCTCTTCAAAACAAAGCATGAGGACGCCTGGAAGGTGCTTTTCAAGAGCTCCGAGGTCTCCCCTCCCGTCACCGAGGATCATGGATTCTGCGCCAAGCGCCAAGCCTTCGAAGTAAGCTTACTTTTAGTCCTTTACGGGACACTCGAATTTCATAGTTTGACTCTATGTAGGATCTAAACTCATGTTCCTTTGACATGACTGGAAGAGGACTTCCAGACAGTTTGACTGTCCGGCCCCTTTGCCCGGAGGCCCAGCAGACGCATGCTTGGCGAAGCTGCTGGTTCCGGCACCTCACGTGGTGCCGGAGAAGAAAGCCAAGAAGAAGACCACGGGGACTCGAAAGAGTTCCCGGCGCCTGGTGGTGTCGGATTCATCGCCCGACAACCCCGAAGCCCCCTCCGCCTCTGAGGATGAGGAGGAGGAAGAAGAAGAAAAAGCCTCTCCCCCTCTCGCTAGGGGAGGAAAGAAGAGGAAGGCCGCCCCAACTAGGGAGGCCGGAGGGTCCAAGAAGGGGAGGACCCTTCTGCCGGACTACGCCTCCGATTCCGAAGACGGTGGTGAGGAATGGCCATCCAGGGTCAAGCCCCTGGTGAAATCGTAAGTATCCGGATACCAGAATAACTTATGGCGCTCCTCTAATGTATGGTACCTTCTGATGCTGAATTCAATTATGCAGTCCGCCCCGGGCTCAGCTTGGCGATTCGTCGAGCGGCTCCCTGGACTCGTCGGATATGAATAGCGCTTCACTTCTGATGGCCTCCTCCCCTCTCTCTACAAACGACGCTGAGGTGAAGTCCCAAAAGGGGCTAAACCAGGAGGAGGTGGTCCTGGAGGCGCCACAAGGCGACCTCCCGTACTCCAGGCCCAAAGGGGGAGAAACCCTCGAGGGATCTAAGTCCGGCCATGGGCCAGACACCGCTCCGGAACCAACAACGGTTCTAGAGTTCGGCAGGCGGTGCCTTCCGAAGAAAGGCGCGCCTACGACACCGGCGGCCTCCGTCCAACCGGAGACGCTGGACAATTTGCTGGAGGTGCTTAACGGCGCCTCCATTGACGAGGAGCACCGCACTGTTATGAGTGCGGTGATTCAGAAGGTTCAGTCCGCCAAGAGCGGACTGACGGAAGCTTGTACCAGCCTGCTAACAGGCTTCGAGGTATGTAGAACATATAAGAATGTTACCGCATAGACAGTAGCCCCTGATGCTAAGTTCGGCGTTCGAAAAGAAAAGCCGAGCTGAGGATCTAAAAAGATATACGCAGGAGTCTAACATAAATGTGTCAATATGGGAATGCAGGCTGCGCTGCTGACCTCTGCTGCACTGACTGCGGAGGTCGATACATTAAAGAAGAGCCTCGAGCGGTCCGAGAGCGAGCTCGGCCGTGCCAAGAAGCAGCTCGAGGACAAGGAGGGTACGTAATACCGTATGTAAATGTATATAGAAATACCTGGTTGCAAATAATGATAGGACCAACGTGAACATTGCAGGGACCACAATCGAGGTGGTGACCCTGAAGGAAGCGGTGTCCAAGGCCGAAAACAGTGCGGCCTTGGAGCGCTCCGAGCGAGAGAAACAGGAGGCGCAGGTGGCGGAGGTGCGGCTAGAGCTCCAGGCTCTCGTGGAGAAACACGAGAGTTTGGAGCGTGACTCGAAGACTCGAGAGTCCGAGCTCGCCATTGCTCTTGAGAGTGCCAAAACCGCTAAGGCCGAAGCCCAGAAGGCCCTCCAGGATATCGAGGCGATAAAGAAGATAGCGGCGGGTAAGGCATTCTTTATGCAAAGCAAGCATATAAAAGTGAATTATCTGTTACTTACCTGAATCCGGAGCTCTTCAGGAGTGTTTGCCGATCTGCCCAGTAGTGTGTCTGATGCTGCCGCGTTCTACGGCACCGAGGAGGGGAGCTCGACGGAAAAGGTGTTCTGGTCTCAGTATGCTGAGGCCGGACATCTGGTACCCCTGAGCGACCAGTTGAAGCAGCTGGTCGAGCTCCACAAGGTGGCCGAACAAGCCATGAAGGGCCTCATAGTTCGGCTATGGCCTGGAGAAACCATGCCTGGGAGCTACTTTGGTCTGGTGCGGCGGCCGGTGGATGCTTGTCCCTGGATTGAAGTCATCAAGCGCTCCGTCTGTATTGAAGGTGCCCGTCGAGCCCTTGCCCGTGCTAAAGTGCACTAGGGGAAGCTGGACGCCGAGAAGCTTGTAACGGATCCGCCACCGCCGGGCAAGGAGTATCGCACGCCCGAGATGTATTATGGGGGTGTCCTGAAGGGTGTCCGCATTATAGCGGGTGAATGCTCCAGAAATGTAATTTTTGAGTAGACTCGCATCTGTTATCCTGTACGTTGAAAACTTTGTTCATATGCGCTAAGCAACGCTTGTTAATTTAAAATATTACCTTCTGTGCGGCCGTTTATTAAATCTGAGAGATGCAAGTCGTCGGCTTCTACCCCCATGCCACGAGTGTTGGGGTGTTCAGGATAAACCTGAGCGCTCTTGTTCCCATTCTTGGGTCCATCTAGGGAGGCGCGCAGCACAACGAACAAGTTCGGGGCGCTATCCACGCCTAGGACAGATAAATCCGGCTCCTCGCTCGAAGCGGCATAAGTCTTTAGGGACTCGAAAAACCTCGCGAACAGCGACCGGTCTCTGTCATTATCATGACGGTCAGTTTTAACTTTCTCTACTGAGGTGTTAACCCAGCTCAACTGGGGCACAATCGCAGTAGTTCTCCCAGCGCTACCTTAGCCAACATTGCGGAACGTAAGGTACCAAAACATGGGAGCCGGGCAAACCCAACTATTGACCCAAGACCTGATTCGGAGCCGATGCATATAATGCTATAAGTTCAGGGTGCCGCACTCATGGGAGTGTTTGGTATTCTCACACCGTGTTATGGGGTGCTGAAGCCCCTGGTGTATTGGTCGTACCAAAGTGTACAGTTGCAAAATGTCATGACTGAACATATTCATATAAAAATAAATGAATACAATAATAGATAAAAGCTATATATTGTTTATTAAAGGGGGCTGCTATGAAAGCAGAATGATACAAATAGTGCGGCAAGCAAAAGATGGGATTATTTGACATATCCCTTTCCAGGGGAAAGCTGTGAGACTTTTAAGTAAAACATGTATTAAGCTCGTTATAGAGACCACCTGGACATTTGTCGTGGCTTGTACTCTCCCTGGCTGTTGCATCGTGTGTACGGCGAGTGTATTGCCGGACAGGCCTTCCGTATAGTTGTGTCCTGAAAGTATATAAAACAAGAAAACGGCAGAATAGGGAGCCCCTAGTGCGGTTAAGCCGCATTCTGGGCGTGCCGTAGTTGTGCCCCTCCCCTTATTCCCATGGTATTTCCAAAGCGTAATGACGTACGCGTGGTACCGCTATCGCCATCTGGCGAGGGCTGGGGTTGGGGCCGCACTGCTATGCTTGCTCGGAGCGTGCCAGGCGGCTTTGTTGTAGGTTACTTCGGGCACGCTTGACGTTGTACGGAAGTTTAACACCCGGATTGGGGAATTGCCTTGATAGGCTACTTTGAACTTCCGCCGCCAGTGCTGCCGTGTGCTCCTCCGTTCGGAGGGAGCGTTCGGTGTTCCCATTTACCATAATGACTCTGCGAGGGCCTGGCATCTTGAGCTTGAGATATGCATAGTGCGGCACCGCATTGAATTTTGCGAATGCGGTTCGTCCGAGCAGGGCATGATAGCCACTGCGGAATGGGACTATGTCGAAGATTAACTCTTCGCTTCGGAAATTATCCGGGGATCCGAAGACCACTTCGAGTGTAACCGAGCCTGTACAGCTGGCTTCTACACCTGGTATGACTGGCTCCAATCCGTCGAAGATCAAGTCCCGCGGATGTTGGCCGTGTAGTTTAAACTTCCAAACCTGACCTGATGGCCAGGGGCGTAGCTTTCGATCTGCTCCAGATGGCCAAGCGAATTGGCCCGCAGTGCGAAGCCGCCGAATACGAAGATCTGTCCGGGGAGAAAAGTCTCACCCTGGACCGCATCGTGGTTGATGATTGAAGGAGCCATCGGGCCTTAACGTGACAACACAGAGGAACTCTCAATGAAAGCACCAATGTCGGTGTCAAAACCGGCGGATCTCGGGTAGGGGTCCCGAACTGTGCGTCTAGGCAGATGGTAAAAGGAGACAATGGACACGATGTTTTTACCCAGGTTCGGGCCCTCTCGATGGAGGTAAAACCCTACTCCTGCTTGATTAATATTGATGATATGGGTAGTACAAGAGTTGATCTACCACGAGATCAGAGAGGCTAAACCCTAGAAGCTAGCCTATGGTATGATTGTTGTTCGTCCTATGGACTAAAACTCTCTGGTTTATATAGACACCAGAGAGGGCTAGGGTTACACAGAGTCGATTACAATGGGAGGAGATCTTCATATCATATCGCCAAGCTTGCCTTCCACGCCAAGGAAAGTCCTAACCGGACACGGGACGAAGTCTTCAATCTTGTATCTTCATAGTCCGGGAGTCCGGCCAAAGGTCATAGTCCAGCCATCCGGACACCCCCTAATCCGGGACTCCCTCAGGCATGTTATCTCTTTCTCGGGTGAAACTGCTAATATTGCTAGACCCGATACTAAGACACATAGACCTGTTGTAGGCACGCCTGTTATTTCTGTTAAAATAGGAGATCATTGTTATCATGTCGTATGTGATATGGGTGCTAGTGCTAATGCGATACTTTATGATCTTTATAAAAAATTATGCATGATATTGCACCTGTTGAATTAGAAGACATTGATGTTACTATTAAGCTTGCTAATAGGGAAACCATTAAACCTATTGGGATTTTTAGAGATGTTGAAGTCTTGTGTGGGAAGATTAAATACCCTGCTGATTTTCTTGTTCTTGGTTCCCCACAAGATGATTTTTGTCCTATTATTTTTGGTAGACCCTTCTTGAATACTGCTAGTGCTAAGATTAATTGTGAAAAGAATATTATCACTGTTGGCATAGATGGTATGTCTCATGAGTTTAATTTTGCTAAGTTTAGTAGACAACCTCGTGAAAGGGAACCACCTAGTAAGGATGAAATTATTGGTCTTGCTTCCATTGCTGTTCCACCAACTGATCTGTTAGAACAATATTTGTTAGACCATGAAAACGATATGTTTATGAAGGAAAGGGAAGAAATAGATGAAGTGTTCCTTAAACAAGAACCTATGCTAAAACATAACCTTCCCATCGAAATTCTTGGGGATCCCCCGCCACCCAAGGGTGATCCCGTGTTCGAACTCAAACCCTTACCTGATAATCTCAAGTATCTGTTATTATTAGTGCTAACCTTTCAGAGAAAGAAGAAGAAAGATTATTGAAAACTCTGAAGAAGCACTGAGCTGCTATTGGGTATACTCTGGACGATCTTAAGGGCATTAGTCCCACATTATGTCAACACAAAATTTCAGTGGAGAAAGATGCCAAACCAGTTAGAGATCCTCAAAGACAATTAAACCCCAAAATGAAGGAAGTGGTGAGAAAGGAGATTCTAAAACTCCTTGAGGCAGGTGGCGGTGTACTAGAATAGGGGTACCCTAGTACCCTGAACTTGTGCACGGGCAGTTGCAGCGCCCCGCGGCAAGGGCTTGCCGGGTGACCGCCAAGATCCTCCGTGGCTCCTTTGGAGCCATTCAAGAACAAAGTGTTCAAGTCAAGGAGGCAAGGCCCCAGCAAGAGGAGCTTGCCGGGAAGGCCAACCAAGGCATCTCAGGGAACTTGCCGCGACGCGCCACGCGTCCCTGCAAGGCCCGGCGAGCGACAAGCTCCCGTGCGCGACAAGACGATGACCGCGGCAAGGCGCTTGCCGCGGCAAGCGGTCACTCTATGCCCACGCTCTAGCGCATCCACCAACGTGTCGCCCTGGGGGCCTTTCCCGGCGCGCATGGCGGAAGGCTGTGCAACCAGCGGTGCGCAGTGGCATGCGGTGCTGACAAGATCGCCATCGTGGCAAGCGGTGGCGCCCCTGACGGTCCTTTTCTGCACTGTTGTGGGCGACACAGACAGGCATTTAATGCCCTTGTCCCCTGCCGTCAGGGTTAGGTAGGAAACACTGTACAAGTAACTGTACCAACCATCTCTCTTTTTACATTTGTACCCTTGTTTACGTTGCCACCTGTCGGAGACCCCTTTAACGTATAAAAGGAGGCCCATGCGCAACGTAGAAGGGGGTCAGATCATTCAGAAGCTAGGGATCATTCAGAAGCTAGAAAAACACTTAGCTCTCTCTCGAGCAAGAACATAATACAATCAGACAAGCAGCAGTAGGAGTGTTATCTCTCCGGAGAGCTCCGAAGCTGGGTAAACTGCTCGTGTGCTTCGCCTCGATCTGCTCTTCATGCGACCTCCGCCCCCCGCCAAACTGAAAGGGGCTCGGTCCACCGGTCCCCATAGGTGTTCGTGGATCAGTTTCCCCGACATCTTTGGCGCGCCAGGTAGGGGGCGTCGAGATTGTGTGAACCTGATCCGGCATGCACACGGGCTAGATCTTCATTTTCTTCATCAACATGCCACCGAAGAAGAAGGCTTCGGAGGCAGCCGTTCCGTCCGCATCGATCCCACCACCACCGGAGCAAATGGGTGGTGGGGTAGACACCGGTGGAGGGACGGACGTCGACGAGGAAGCTCACGACGCTGCCAGGTCCAAGGGCAAGGTGGCTCAGACCTCGACATCTGTGCTTGTTCCGCGCCCATCTCGGGAGGCGCAGGACCGACAACGTCATGGTACTCGCAGTACCATACGTTTGTTGGGCCAAGATCAAGCTGGTGGATCCCGGGGCGCTCAAGACCAGCATGCACGTCAACGTGCCAGTACGAGCGAGGCACGGTCGCCCGGACGGGATAATGCTCCTTCTAACATAGTTAGAAGTCCGAGCATATCCCGCTCCTCGCGCTGTCCGCCACTGCCACCCACCACTCCGGCGGAAGCTTTGGCGCGAGCTCAACTGCTCCTGGATTACCCTCTGACGTCGGACAAGATCGACGAATGGAGGGCCACCATTCAGAGTCTCATCGGCTACGCCAACGGAGACTCTCCACAGCAGCCGAGCACATCGCTGCCGCGGCAGGGTTGCCAGGCCCGAGCCGTTGGCGACGAAACTGGTGGGGGTGCAACCACCATTCAATCTCCACCCCGAAGTCCAAGATCACCGACTCGCCGGATCCACCTCGACAGCGACTCCACTGCATAATTGGATCCACGAGCTCGCTGCGATCAGCGCCCAAGTTCTTCACGATCGACAACAAGAAGACGCTCGTACTCGCATCGAGCGCCGAAGAGAAGCGTGATGTCAATCCGACAAACGCGCTAGGCCTTCTGTTGACATGCATGCGCTAGGGGAACCAGGCGACCTGACGTACGCGGTAGGTTGCCCTGCGTTCCCTCGTGAGCTGCGGCGAGTCCAGTGGCCCAGTACGAAGAACTTCCAGCCAGACGTACCGGAGAAGTACGACGGCAAGACGCATCCGTCGGAGTTCCTCAGCATCTACACCATTGCGGTGCAAGCTGCTGGGGGGCGGGACGACAAGATGCTTGCCAACTACTTCCCCCTGGTGCTCAAGCCCAACGTCAGATCCTGGCTCATGCACTTGCCGGACAACTCCATATCCTCTTGGGCCGACCTATGCCATCAGTTTGTTGGCGCCTTCACAGGCGGCCACAAGCCTCGTGGCGAAGAGAGTGACCTTCATCTGCTCGCCCAGAAGGAAGGAGAGCCCCTGCGCAAGTACATTCAAAGATTCAGCAGCGTACAGCACAACATCCCAGACGTCCACCCTGCCGCGGTAATCAGCGCGTTCCATCAGAATGTGCGGAACCGCAGAATGCGGGAAGAGATGACGATGTGCAAGATCAGAGACGTCAGTGAGCTATATGCCCTGGCCAACAAGTGTGCACGTGCTGAGGAAGGGAGGAGACTCCGCGGAGAGAATGTAGGAGCAGGAGGATCTGACAGTGAGGATGCCGTCCCGGCAAAGAAAAACCGGCGGCGGAACAACAGGAAAAGGAAAGGCAAAGAAGTGCTAGTTGTTGAGCAGTCCGGCAACGGAGGTGGCGCCAAGACAACCAAAACTGGTGACCAGAATGTGGCGGTCGCTGACAAGCAGGACGGCAACAACAAGCAGTACTGCAAGATCCACCGCACCAAGGGCCATGATCTCCAGAGCTGCAAGAAGGTCGAGCAGCTTGTTGAGCAGCAGAAGGATGAATACGAGCGGCGCGACAAGGAGAAGGCCCAGGAAGGTGCTGGAGGATCCGGCAAGAAATGCCCCAGCCGGGGAGGACGCCGCGGCAAGGCCAAGCAGCGGCAAGGAGACAGGCCTCCCCGTCGCCGCGACAAGGATGAAGATGACGACGACAGTGAGGATATGGATGAAGATGAGACTGATGAGCAGGAGTTCCAGAAAGCCACAGAGGTCCTGTGCGTTGACGGCAGTGCTTCTCTGCATACTTCGCACCGCCAGCTCAAGCAGTGGGTGCGGGAAGTTAATGCAGCAGAGCCACCCGTCGAGTCACGCAAGCCTCTGAAATGGTCCAGCACGCCTATCATCTTTGATACTGAGGACCACCCTGATCGCATAGCTGCGGTCGGGTGCTTGCCGATGTTGGTTTCGCCAACTATCCGCAACCTCAAGGTCACTAAGATGCTAGTTGACGGCGGGGCCGGCATGAACCTGATCTCCTCCGCGGTACACCAGAAACTCCAGATCCCTGACAGCGAGCTCGAAGAGACTGGCACGTTCTAAGGAATCAACCTGGGAAGGAGCAAGCCGAAGGGAAAGATTACGTTGCCGGTAACATTTGGCAGCGAGCTGAACTTCAGGACTGA
Organism: Triticum aestivum; assembly: GCF_018294505.1. Taxonomy (NCBI): domain Eukaryota; kingdom Viridiplantae; phylum Streptophyta; class Magnoliopsida; order Poales; family Poaceae; genus Triticum; species Triticum aestivum. The sequence continues at coordinate 698,791,945 of NC_057795.1, read as the reverse complement.
GAGGGTCACTTTTGACGTTGCTGATTTTCCATTGCCTTACAATGGGATACTCGGCCGTCCAGCACTCGCCAAATTCATGGCAGCCTCTCACTATGCCCACAACATGGTGAAGATGCCAGGCCCGATAAGTGTCATCTCTGTCCCTGGCGACAAGAGGGATCCTCTTATCTGCGCCGACAAGATCTACCGGGAAGCAACAACCACAACAGATCGCAAGTCACTTGCCGCTGAAGCTCCCGGGGGGAAAGAAGACCAAGTCCGGCAAGAGTTCTGATGCCCACTCCGGCAAGCGCACCTCTTCGGAGTGCTGCGCTACCATCGAGGACGCACCATCGAGCTCGACCGGCAAGTGTAAGAAGGCAATGGCAGCTCCACCTGAGACCAAGAAGGTGTCCGCAAAGGAGGACGGCACTGGTGGTACCTTCACCATCAGTGCCACTCTCGACCCTAAATAAGAAAGCGCGCTCGTTGCTTTCCTGTGGGCGAACGTCGACATGTTTGTGTGGCAACCGCTGACATCCCTGGTGTTCCCAGGAAAGTAATTGAGCACCACCTTGCCGTCTGTCCTCATGCGCGGCCCGTCAAGTAGAAAGTCAGGAAACAGGCAGTGGAGTGCCAAGAATTCATCGCAGAAGAAATCAAGAAGTTGGAAGCAGCAGGCCTTGTCAGAGGAATGCTCCATCCTACGTGGTTGGCCAATCCTGTTGTCGTGCCCAAGGCTAACGGGAAATGGAGGCTTTGTATCAACTTTACCGATGTCAATAAAGCTTGTCCCAAAGATCCATTTCCCTTGCCGCGCATTGACCAGATTGTTGACTCCACAGCCGGATGTGATTTGCTTTCATTTCTTGATGCATACTCAGGATATCATCAGATCTTCATGGCAGAAGAGGATGAGGAGAAAACCACATTCATCACCCTATGTGGCACCTACTGTTTCGTACGGATGCCCTTCGGTTTAAAGAATGCTGGTTCAACATTTGCAAGGGTAGTCCATCATGCTTTTGAGCCACAAATGCACAGATATGTGGAAGCCTACATGGATGATATAGTGGTCAAGAGCAAGGACAGGGCGACCCTGATTCAAGATCTAGATGAAACATTTGCAAACCTGCGCAAGATCAACCTCAAGCTTAACCCCGAGAAGTGCGTGTTTGGAGTCCCTTCCGGCAAGCTTCTCGGGTTCTTCGTGTCTCAGCGGGGAATCGAAGCCAATCCCGACAAGATCAAGGCCATCGAGCAGATTGAAGCACCAAAGCGCGTCAAGGATGTGCGAAGGCTTGCCGGTGGCGTGGCTGCTCTTAGCAGGTTTATCTCTAGATCTGCTGAGCGCGCCCTGCCATTCTTCAAAATTTTGAAGAAGGCAGGTCCAATGAAATGGACTCCGGAGGCGGAGTCTGCGCTGCAGGACTTGAAGAGATACCTGTCCTCCACTCCAATACTTGTCGCACCTAAGCCACAAGAGAAGTTGCTACTGTATATAGCGGCAACCAATCAAGTGGTTAGTGCTGCGTTAGTAGCGGAGAGGGAGGCAAATGATGAGCCAGCAACCACGGCAGGTGCATCCAGCGACAAGTAGGGGGCTTCACCGACAAGCTCTGGTCCCGACGAGGATGGATCTGCGCATGAGCATGATAAGATGCAGAAGAGAATGGTGCAGCGCCCAGTTTACTTTGTTAGTTCCCTTCTGCAGGGGGCCAGGTCAAGGTACTCTGGCGTGCAGAAGTTGCTTTTTGTCCTCCTCATGGCCTCGAGAAAGCTGCGCCATTACTTCCAAGCACATGAGATCATAGTCGTCACTCGCTTTCCGCTGAAGAGGATACTGCAGAATCCGGAAGCGACCGGCAGGATTGTCGAGTGGGCGCTGGAACTGTCAAGCTTTGGCCTCAAGTTTGAAAGCACTTCAACCATCCAAAGCAGGGCATTGGCGGAGTTCATAGCAGAGTGGACGCCGACACAAGATGAAGAGATCCCAGAAACGAGCATCCCCGTCAAGGAGGCAAGCAAAGAGTGGCTGATGTACTTTGATGGTGCCTTATCGCTTCAAGGCGCCGGTGCAGGCGTGCTTCTTGTCGCACCCACCGGAGAGCACCTCAAGTACGTAGTCCAGATGCACTTTCCCAAGGAGCAAGCAACGAACAATACTACAGAGTATGAAGGCTTGCTTGCCAGTCTCAGGATCGCGGCAGACCTTTGGATCAAGAAGCTCATTGTCAGGGGTGACTCACAGCTTGACGTCCGCCAAGTGAACAAGAATTATCAGAGTCCGTTGATGGAAGATTATGTTGATGAAGTGAGAAAGCTAGAAGAGCACTTTGACGGCCTAAAGATGGAACATGTTCCAAGAGCTCAGAATGACATTGCTGATGGCCTGTCAAAGTGCGCCGCACTTAAGTTACCTGTGGAACCAGGGATCTTTGTGCTCAAGCTGACTCAACCATCTGTAACACCATCAACTGGACAGAGCAAGAAGAGAAAGTTGATTTATGGCGACTATTTTCCGGCAGAGCTTCCCGAAGCCGCCGCCAAGAAGGTCCCGAAGATCAACGACAAGAGTGCTGAGGAGCAGTCTGTTCCGGCAAGCCTTAGGGCTTGTTCCGTTGTAGCAGACACACCTGACAAGTTTTGCTCCGGCAAGCTTGCCGGGGAACATCAAGCTCCGGCTGAGCCACAGGTTTTTGCCGTAGAAGCTAATGTTCCCGCAGCAGCACAAGTGCCTTTAGTCCTTGTTGTCGAGCCACAAGCTCCAGCATGGGCACAGCAGATTGTCCATTTACTTCAGACAGGAGAACTTCTCGAAGATCAAGAAGAAGCGGAAAAAGTAGCCCGGTAGTCAAGTATGTACCAGTTTGTCGACGAAACACTGTACAGAAGAAGACTCAACGGTGTGAAATTGAAGTGTATTTGCCGGGAAGACGGACAGAAGCTGTTGGCAGAGATACATGGAGGCATATGTGGTCACCACATTGGCGCGAAAGCCCTTGTCGGCAAAGCTTTCCGACAGGGTTTCTTTTGGCCGACAGCCCTCCAGGATGCAACTGCACAAGTAACCAAGTGTGAAGCGTGCTAGTTCCATTCCAAGCAGATACACCAGCCAGCTCAAGCTCTCCAGACGATCCCTTTATCCTGGCCATTTTCGGTCTGGGGGCTCGACATCCTCGGCCCCTTTCCCCGAGCTATCGGGGGCTTTGAGTACTTGTACGTTGCAATCGACAAGTTCACAAAGTGGCCGGAAGTGGAACCAGTGAGGAAGGTGACAACACAGTTAGCAGTCAAGCTCTTTAGGTCGATTGTTTGCCGCTCCGGGATCCCTAATAGGGTCATCACCGACAACGGCACGCAATTCACGAGCCGCACCTTCATGCAGTATATCCAAGATCTTGGCGCCAAGGTCTGCTTCGCTTCTGTTGCTCATCCGAGAAGCAACGGTCAAGCGGAGAGGGCGAATGCTGAAGTGCTGCGCGGGCTCAAGACCAGGACTTTCGACAGGCTACACAAGTGCGGAAGAAACTGGATCGAGGAGCTGCCGGTGGTTCTTTGGTCGATCAGAACGACGCCAAATCGAGCCACTGGCCAGACACCTTTCGCTCTAGTCTATGGAGCAGAGGCAGTTCTCCCCACGGAACTCGTATACGGATCACCTCGAGTGCTCGCTTATGATGAGCTTGAGCAAGAGCAGCTGCGACAAGATGACGCGCTGGTCCTTGAGGAGGATCGCCTTCAGGCTGCTGTACGAGCTGCTCGATACCAGCAAGCTTTGCGCCGCTACCATAGCCGCAAAGTTAATGCCAGAAGCTTCGAGGAAGGCAACCTTGTTCTTCGGCGCGTTCAATCCGCCAAGAATTCCAACAAGTTGACGCCGAAGTGGGAAGGCCCTTATCGGGTGAAACGAGTCACTAGGCCTGGCGCTGTCCGCCTTGAGACCGAAGATGGCATTCCGGTGAGCAACTCCTGGAACATTGAGCATCTTCGTAAGTTTTACCCATAGGGCGCGGTTGCCGGAACCTGTTCCGTCAACCACCTTTTGTACAAGTCTTGCCGATGTTGCATGTAATCCTTTGTACAAAGCCGGGCGCAGATCCCGCGCATAAGTAAAGCTCATGTGCTCCGCACACCTTGTCAATTTCGTGCATTATATTCTTTCTTGCATGCGTTATCTGACACTTTGTGCAGCACCTACCCCCGGTAAGCAATAACGAGCCAAAAGGCTCCATATCTTTATTTTCTCTTCTTTCATTTTCTCAACAAAGGAAAGGAAGGTTCCCTCGCGCACAAGTTTGTCGGGGGGAAAGGAGAAGATAATGGTGTGGACCAGGCGTCGTTTAAGGAAGTTTCGCCTTGCCGGGAAGCAAACGACAGAAAAGCTAAGTTGCCAAAGTTTGAGCAATTAGTTTTAATTTTTAAGTTATGAGTTATATTCCTTGAACGACCGTACTTTGTATGGAAAACCTGTGCACGGAGGAACCAACTCGTAGCTAGTTGCGCCCTTACTTTGTTTCGAGTCCGCTCAACAACTTAAGTGTGCTGCAACTAGTTGCGACAAGGTTTCTTGTCGGAAGCAGCACCGCCAGCAGGCTGCTGACGTCCCGCACTCAGCGCTCGCGGCTCGGGTGCCTGCGCCGACAAGTTCCCTAAAAGCGTAGGGTAAAAACATACAAAGGAAGGAATCTAGTAAAGGAAATAACGTAGCAATTGATAACAGAAATAGAGTTATATTACAAGATAACTTGTCGCAGCGCCTAACAGATTGATTTCATAATATGGCTAGCAGCGACAAGGAGAAAGAGAAAACGGGCGGCCTAGTCTACGCGATCGCCCTCAACCCTCTTGATCCCGCTCACCTTGTCCACGATGGGTGCGACAAGGGCCTTGAGCGCTTCCACGTCGGCATCCGGCGGCAAGGACTTGAGGACGTTGGTGAAGCTGAAGCCTGGGTTGCGGAAGGCCACCTTCATCAGCACCTTCTGGAGAGCCCCCGCGCAGATCCTGCGCGACTCATCGGCCAGCTGCTTCGGGATCTTCTCCCGGAGTCGCTGGAGTGCCGTCGCCACGCCCTTGAAGAATAGGCTGAGCTTGGCGCTGGGTTGGAGATGCTCGTCGGAGGAATACCCGAAGTCCTCCATCCCCAGCTGCGCCAACTCCCCGTCGATGACTGCGGCGATATTCACCAGACCTTCAGTCCAGTGCTCCACCATCTCCTTAAATGAGTTCTGGGTAACGGCGATGCTCGCCGGCAGCGCCTCGTCGGCCTTGACCTTCTCCGACAAAGTCTTCTCTCGCTCATTGGTGCCGTCCAGCGTCTGGGTCAGCGTAGCCAGCTTCAACTCGAGATCCGGGTTGGAGTCCTTGGCGGCGCTGAGCTCCTTGCTCCTCTCAGCGAGAAGACCCTGCAGCTCACCATGGGCGGCAGCATCCTTCTCACGTTCGCGCTTGAGCACGGCAAGCTCCTTGCCGCTCGCCTTGAGGTCAGCTTCCAACTGCGTCATCCTCGTCTCCAGCTCCTTCTTCGAGGCCTCTGCAGTTGCGGCAGCATCCCTTGCTTCTTTGAGAGCCCCGCCAAGTGCTTCCTCGCGCGCGACGAGCTCCTCCTGGTAGCTGTCAAGGTTGGCCTTCCGCTGCACCAACTCGCCTTCTCGCGCGGACTGCTTCTCGGCAGCAAGCCTTTGTTCCTCCTTAGCTTCGGCCTTCTCGAGAAGGAAGGCCGTACGCTCCTCGGCGAGTCGCTCCCGCAACTGTGCCAGGGACCGGAGAGCTCCCTGGTTGAGGCCCCGGAGCTCCATCGTGCGCTTCTCCATATCCACTCCCGCCTTCGCGACAAGTGCTTCCCGCGAAGCCAGCTTGGCTTGTCGGGCACGGTAGAGTGACAGCAGCTTCCGCAGCAGCTGCTCCTCCTCAGGCTTGCCACTGCTGCTGCTTGGCGCATCCACCAACGACAGCCCAGCGGAGGCGAGCAGCTCTTCATCGAAATTCTCCCCTTCGACCGGCGCCCTGGAGCTTGACGCCCAGGGAAGCTTGATGAAGATGCCATCGCCGGCCTTCAGATAGGCGCCGGGCTGGGGCTCTTCGGAGCTTGACGCTGCAGCAGCGGCAGAGGGATCGGCGGTCGGTGCAGCGCCTGGCGCTCCTGCGGCCTCGGGGCCGTCAGTGCGATCGCCGGACCCCTCGCCTGCTTCTGCGGCAGCAGCCTTGGCGGCCTCTTCTCCGGCGGGCTCGTCAGCGCCGGCTTCTCCTTTGGTAGCAGTGGCGTCGTCGGTGTTCCTGCGCGCGTTCTCCTCGCCGGCGGCCTCGGTTTCCATTGGCTCCGCGGCAGAAGGATCTGATGCATGGAAGAAGGAGGAGAATCAAGCGAATACTCAAAGAGAAAATCCGAAGAAGAAAAACCCGAGGGAAGTTCTAAAGCAAGTGGATTACCTGAGCTGGGATCTGCGGTTGCGGTCTCAACCACCGCAGGGTCACTGGTGCTGTCCCTTGCCGGAGAACTGCACCTTGCCGGAGAATTCTCCCTTGCCGGAGAACGCTCCCTTGGTGGCGTAGTTGGAGCAGATGGCGCTTCGGGAGCGGCTTCCGGGCCCTCCTGGTGAAGCTACTCTGCTCCTACGCAAATCCAACAGCCAAGATATCAGCAAAGGAAAAAGCACTCATGCACGCCTGACAGCAGGAAGCAAATTATGAACTTACGCTGGGGGTTGCGCTGGGGGCTGCTTTGGGGAGTGGCTGCAGGGTCCGTCAAGGTGGTCTCAGACTCACCCCCTGCGGAAACGATGGGATCATCTACGATGACAATCACCGAGGCCCTGGCTCTCTTCGCCGCTCTTTGGGCCAGCGTCCTGAAAAGGAACGGATCCAGATCGAAGCAAGTCAAATACAAGATTGAGGAACAACAATAATTGAAGAACAACAAGGAAAGCAAGGGGATCTTACTCTTCTTCTTCGTCGTCGGAGCTGAGCGCGGAAAGATCGAAGTCCGGCTCGCCTCCGGTGCGGTGAGTAGGCTCCCTCGCCCGCTTGGCAGGGGTAGGGCGGCGGACCGGGAGGATCCCGCTCCAGTTGTAGCAGCAGCCTGAGGCGCTCCGGCGGCAACATTGCTTGCCGCGGTAGAGCGTGTCGCACGGCTTGGCGGCTGTTGACCTGTCTGCCGCCCCGCTACATCCCCGGCCTTGCGAAGACGCCTTCTTGGCGGGGCCGGGGGCTCCGCCTGCGGCAGGCTGTCTGAAGGCTCGGGTTCTTCCTCGCCGGGGTCGCTCGGCTCAGCTTCAGGGCGGGCAAGATCTTCCTCGCCGGCAAACTCCTCGCGCTCGGCAAGGCTTGCCGCCTCTGCCTCCTCCACGGTGAACCCGAATGCGCCCGCGGCAGCTGCTACCGCAGCCTCTTCCGCCCTAGTGGCGATGCGCTGCAGCTCCGCGTCGGTAGTGTCGCGGTTGAGGCTCTTCTGTTCATCGGCGCGGACCGGCACCTCCAACAAGCCGTCGAAGAACGCTTGTACGACGTCATCCGCAGGTTCTTGCCAAGTTGGGGCGATTCTGTGTGAATCGCACAACGGCATCATCGCGCGGGTCCGGTCAAGCGACGAATTGTTGCACAGCGGAACGACGCTCCTCGGCAGCGTGAATGGATGTTGGGGGTCGCGTTTGAACAGCTCCAGAAGCATCGCATCCAACTCCAGGACGATGAAATTGACGTTGAGGCCCGGGCGCAGCCTCATGATATCCGCCGAGTTCTTGAACTCCCAGGCGGGTCTCCCCCTCTCCTGCAGGGGGGCGATGCGGCGGCGAAGGAAATCTGCATCGACAGCGCCTACAGTGAGCCCGGCAAGCCTGAGGCGAAGGATCCTGGTGATGGCGATCTTCAGCCTGTCGTCTTCCGGGGCCACGTTACTCCAATCGTTGCCGCGCACGATGGGGGCTTGGCGCACGGCAGTGAACGGCTGCGGGTTCTCCTCGACTATCCAACACCACTCCGCTCTCCACTCCTCCCACTTGCTGCGGAGCTCACCCTCCAGATACGCCTCCTTCTTGCCGACTCTCGAGATCCAGGCGATCCCTCCGGCAAGCGGCTCTCCTCTCTCGACCGAGGCATGAAGAAATGGCGGAAAAGGGCTACATTGGGGTGGACTCCGACAAAGTTTTTGCACAAATGTGCAAAAACTGCCATGGTCAGAACGGCGTTGGGGGTGAAATCAAGGAGGCGGAGCCCGTAGGTGTTCATTATGTCACAGAAGAACTCCGAGAAGGGCGGCAGAGCCCGCAATAGAAGAACAGTGCGAAGAATGGGTACCCGTTTGGAGCCAGTTCCGAAGCAAAGGCCGGGAGTACCCTCGTGCGCGGATGCGCTCGCGTCTCCGTCGACCAGAAGAGGTAGAAGTACTCCCTCAGCTCCTTCGCGCCGAGCTGGGCGGAAAAGATCGCCCGCTCCTTCCGCAGTGCTACGAGCCGCTGCGCCTCGGCCGACTTCACGCCCTTCCCCTTGTTGGCCGTTGGAGCCATGGCGGAGGTGGTGGGGGAGGTCGATGGCGTTGGTGATGCTGGTGGCAATGGGGGGCGGAGCGCTGCTCTCTCTCGGCTTCGAGAAGAAGGGGGGAGTGGCGGAGGTTTGCGAAGATGGAGTAGTAGCAACCAGCGGGGGGGGGGGGGAACAAACTGCCCCTGTTTCCCCTGCTTATAAAGAGGGAGGGGGCGGAAATTTCGCCCTTCCGAATAAAGAAACCGCCCACGATCTCCCCAACGATGCCGCATTCAATGCGTGCCGTTGGGGGAGGGCACGGTGGATACGGAGTGAGATACGGCATGGACCAGGCCGTGTGTGCCCGTGCCCTGTTTTGGGCCTGGCCCAACAGCGCTCGGCACCGTGTGTGGCCCAGGCCCGGGGGCTCCTGTCGGTGTACTAGAATAGGGGTACCCTAGTACCCCGAACTTGTGCACGGGCAGTTGCAGCGCCCCTCGGCAAGGGCTTGCCGGGTGACCGCCAAGATCCTCCGTGGCTCCTTTGGAGCCATTCAAGAACAAAGTGTTCAAGTCAAGGAGGCAAGGCCCCGGCAAGAGGAGCTTGCCGGGAAGGCCAACCAAGGCATCTCAAGGAACTTGCCGCGACGTGCCACGCGTCCCGGCAAGGCCCGGCGAGCGACAAGCTCCCAGGCGCGATAAGACGACGACCGCGGCAAGGCGCTTGCCGCAGCAAGCGGTCACTCTGTGCCCACGCTCCAGCGCATCCACCAACGTGTCGCCCTGGGGGCCTTTCCCGGCGCGCGTGGCGGAATGCTGTGCAGCCAGCGGTGCGTAGTGGCATGCGGTGCTGACAAGATCGCCATCGTGGCAAGCGGTGGCGCCCCTGACGGTCCTTTTCTGCACTGTTGTGGGCGACACAGACAGGCATTTAATGCCCTTGTCCCCTGCCGTCAGGGTTAGGTAGGAAACACTGTACAAGTAACTGTACCAACCACCTCTCTTTTTACATTTGTACCCTTGTTTACGTTGCCACCTGTCGGAGACCCCTTTAACGTATAAAAGGAGGCCCATGCGCAATGTAGAAGGGGGTCGGATCATTCAGAAGCCAGGGATCATTCGGAAGCTAGAAAAACACTTAGCTCTCTCTCGAGCAAGAACATAATACAATCAGACAAGCAGCAGTAGGAGTGTTATCTCTCCGGAGAGCTCCGAAGCTGGGTAAACTGCTCGTGTGCTTCGCCTCGATCTGCTCTTCGTGCGACCTCCGCCCCCCGCCGAACCGAAAGGGGCTCGGTCCACCGGTCCCCATAGGTGTTTGTGGATCAGTTTCCCCGATAGCAGGCATTATTTATCATGTTGCTGATAGTGAATGGGTAAGCCCTGTCCATTGTATCCCTAAAAAGGGAGGTATTACTGTTGTTCCTAATGATAAAGATGAATTGATCCCGCAAATAATTATTACAGGCTATAGGATGGTAATTGATTTCCGTAAGTTAGATAAAGCTACTAAGAAAGATCATTACCCTTTACCTTTTATTGATCAAATGCTAGAAAGGCTATCCAAACACACACATTTTTTCTTTCTAGATAGTTATACTGGCTTCTCTCAAATACCTGTGTCCCCGAAGGATCAATATAAAACTACTTTTACTTTCCATTTTGGTACTTTTGCTTACAGACGTATGCCTTTTGGTTTATGTAATGCACCTACTACCTTTCAAAGATGCATGATGGCTATATTTTCTGATTTTTGTGAAAAGATTTGTGAGGTATTCATGGATGACTTGTCCGTCTATGTATCCTCTTTTGATGATTGTTTGAGCAACCTTGATCGAGTTTTGCAGAGATGCGAAGACACTAGTCTCGTCCTGAAATTGGGAAAAGTGTCACTTTATGGTTAATGAAGGCATTGTCTTGGGGCACAAGATCTCCGAGAGAGGTATTGAAGTTGATAAAGCCAAAGTAGATGCTATTGAAAAGATGCCATTTCCCAAGGACATAAAAGGTATAAGAAGTTTCCTTGGTCATGCCGGCTTTTATAGGAGGTTCATTAAGGACTTTTCTAAAATCTCTAGGCCTCTGACTAATTTATTGCAAAAAGATATTCCTTTTATCTTTGATGATGATTGTGTAGAAGCATTTGAAACACTTAAGAAAGCTTTGATCACTGCACCTATTGTTCAGCCACCTGGTTGGAATTTACCTTTTGAGATTATGTGCGATGCTTGTGACTATGTTGTAGGTGCTGTTTTAGGGCAAAGAGTCGATAAGAAATTGAATGTTATCTAGTATACTAGTAAGACTCTTGATACTGCCTAGAGAAATTATGCTACTACTCAAAAAGAGTTCTTAGCAGTTGTGTTTGCATGTGATAAGTTTAGACTTTATATTGTTGATTCCAAAGTTACTATTCACACTGATCATGCTGCTATTAAATATCTTATGGAAAAGAAAGATGCTAAGCCTAGACCCATTAGATGGGTTCTCTTGCTCCAAGAATTTTACTTGCATATTATTGATAGAAAGGGAGCTGAGAACCCCGTTGCAGACAACTTGTCTAGGTTAGAGAATGTTCTTGATGGCCCACTGCCTATTAATGATTGTTTTCCTGATGAACAATTAGCGGTTTTCAATGCTTCTCGTACTGCTCCTTGGTATGACGATTATGCTAATTACATTGTTGCTAAATAAATAACGCCTAGTTTCACATACCAGCAAAAGAAAAAGTTCTTTTATGATTTAAGACATTACTTTTGGGATGATCCACACCTTTATAAAGAAGGAGTAGATGGTATTATTAGACGTTGTGTGCCTGAGCATGAACAGGAACAAATCCTAGGCAAGTGTCACTCGGAATCTTATGGAGGACACCACGCTGGAGATAGAACTGCACACAAGGTACTACAATCTGGTTTTTATTGGCCTACTCTCTTCAAAGACGCTCATAAGTTTGTCTTATCTTGTGATGAATGTCAAATTATAGGTAACATTAGTAGACGTCAGGAAATGCCTATGAATTATTCTCTTGTTATTGAACCGTTTGATGTTTGGGGCTTTGATTATATGGGACCTTGTCCTGCCTCCAATAGTTATACACATATTTTAGTTGTTGTTGATTACGTTACTAAGTGGGTAGAAGCTATTCCAACTAGTAGTGTTGATCATAACACTTCTATTAAAATGCTTAAATAAGTTATTTTTCCGAGGTTTGGAGTCCCTAGATATCTTATGACTGATGGCAGTTCACACTTTATTCATGGTGCTTTCCGTAAGATGCTTGCTAAGTATGATGTCAATCATAGAATCGCATCTCCTTATCACCCGCAGTCTAGTGGTCAAGTAGAGTTGAGCAATAGAGTTCAAATTAATTTCGCAAAAGACTGTGAATAGATCTAGAAAGAATTGGTCCAAAAAACTTGATGATGCATTATGGGCCTATAGAACTGCATACAAAAATCCTATGGGTATGTCTCCATATAAGATGGTTTATGGAAAAGCATGTCATTTACCTCTTAAACTTGAACATAAAGCATATTGGGCTATTAAAGAGCTCAATTAAGACTTCAAACTTGCTGGTGAGAAGAAGTTGTTTGATATTAGCTCACTTGATGAATGGAGAACCAAAGCATATGAGAATGCCAAGCTTTTCAAAGAAAAAGTCAAACACTGGCATGATAAGAGGATACAAAAGCGTGAGTTGAGATTATGTGTTATTATTCAACTCTCGTTTAAGATTTTTTGCAGGAAAACTTCTCTCAAAATGGGAAGGTCCCTACGTTATCGAGGAGGTCTATCGTTCTGGAGCTATAAAAATAAACAACTTCAAAGGGACAAATCCGGAGGGTGGTTAACGGTCAAAGAATTAAACATTATATTTCAGGTAACCCTATCAATGTTGAAACTAATATTATTGAAACCATAACCCCTGAGGAATACATAAGAGACACTTTCCAGAACGTTCCAAACCCCAAAAAGGCATAGCTACGTGGTACGGTAAGTAAACCGAGTCCAAAACAACTCTAATGGCAATTTTTATCAGTTTTGAATTATTTAAGAATTTTAGGAAGAAAGAAGTAGTCCGAAAGGGACACGAGGCTCCCACGAGAGAGGAGGCCGCCCCCCTGTAGGGCGCGCCCCGCTCTCTCGTGGGCACCTCGTGTGCCTCCCGGACTCTGTTTTCTTGTATGTTACGTATTTTGGTCGATAAAAAATCAATATATATACTCCCGAAGGTTTTGACCACTGTATCACGCAAATATCTTCTGTTTCGTTTCGAGTTGTTCCTGTTGCAGAATAAAGCAAGATGTCTTCTCAGGAATCAGTTGGGGAGAGCCGGGTGTCTCACCCGACACCAGGTCCAGGAGCAAATGGCGATGCATATCACTTTGGACCATCAACGGAGGATGAGATGGAGGCTGATTTGAAAAGGATAGATGCCATGGAGGAAGATCAAGAAGTTACCTCTCGTCTCCAAGCAGAACTCACTGTGGGGGAACTACCTAGCCTGGATGTCCCTGCCTCGGTCATCCCTTCCAACTCTAGATTTCTTTCTTATGAAAATATGAAAAAGAGTTTCACGTGTTCTCCCGAAGCTATGCAGCATCCTTGGGTAAAAGGAGCTTTGGCCGTTACGGGCAAGCTCCATAAAGAAATTATGGAACTCAAACAACAAGTCAATAAGCTCGAGGAGGAGAACCGTATCCTGAAGGGCATCATCGCCAAGAAGATCATAACACCAACCATGAAGGAGAAATAATCACATGGGTATGGGCACACCCCTTGGCAACTGCCAAGCTTGGGGGAGGTGCCCCGGTATCGTATCACCATCACACTCCTATCTTTACCGCTTTATTTAGTTCGATCCTTTTAGTAGTATCTTGATCTAGTAGATTGAAGTTTTGATATCAAGTAGTTTTGAGTTTTGCATTGTGATCTCTTTATGTAAGCGAGTCTGTGTGCTTTCTATAATAAAGATTAGTGTTGAGTCAAGGGCTTTGCTTTGTTGCTATGATCTTGAGAAAGTAGAAAGAACAAAAGAGTTCATATTGATCTTATGGATAGTGATAACTTCACACATAGAAAGTATGAGGCATAAAAAATGTTGAGAGTTAATGAACGTAGCCTTGGCCATCGTTGCAATTAATAGGAAGTGATAAGGAAAGAGGGGTTCACATATAGATATATTATCTTGGACATCTTTTTTGATTGTGAAGCACTCATTAAGTATGACATGCTAAAAGAGTTGAGGTTGGACAAGGAAGACAATGTAATGGTTTATGTTTTTTGACATCTCAATTAAAGTATATTGTCATTGACCTTCCAAACATGTTGAGCTTGCCTTTCTCCCTCTTGCTAGCCAAATTCCTTGGACCAAGTAGAGATACTACTTGTGCTTCCAAATATCCTCAAACCCAGTTTTGCCATGAGAGTCCACCATACCTACCTATGGATTGAGTAAGATCCTTCAAGTAAGTTGTCATCGGTGCAAGCAATAAAAATTGCTCTCTAAATATGTATGAATTATTAGTGCAGCGAAAATAAGCTTTGTACGAACTTGTTGTGGAAGTAATAAAAGCGACGGATTGCATAATAAAGGTCCACATACAAGGGGCAATATGAAGTGACGTTCTTTTGCATTAAGATTTCGTGCATCAACCCTCAACGCGCATGACAACCTCTGCTTCCTTCTGCGAAGGGCCTATCTTTAACTTCATGTTTTTAACTTTATACTAGAGTCAAGGTGATCCTCACCTTTCCCCTTTTTCATTTTATCCTTTGGCAAGCTCCTCGCGTTTGAATGATCATGATACATATATCCAATTGGATGTAAGTTGGCATAGGCTATTATTGTTGACATCACCTAAAGGTGAATACGTTGGCTAAAACTCTATAACCACAAGTATTGCGTGAGTGTTAGCAATTATGGGAGACTACGAGATAGTTGAGTATGTGAGCTTGTTGAAAAGCTCTATTATTGACTCTTTCTGATGTTACGATAAATTGCAATTTCTTCAATGACTGAGATTATAGTTTGTTAGTTCCCAATGAAGTTTATGAACCATACTTGACATTGTGAATTGCTTATTACTTGAGCATAGGAAATCATATGACAAAATCTATATATGTTACTATTATTAGAATGATCATGATGCCCTCATGTCCGTATTTTATTTTTATCGACACCTCTATCTCTAAATATGTGGACATATTTTTCGATTTCGGCTTTCGCTTGAGGAGAAGTGAGGTCTAAGCTTGGGGGAGTTGATACGTACATTTTGCATCATGCTTTTATATCAATATTTATTACATTTTGGGCTGTCATTACACATTATATCTCAATACTTATGGCTATTCTCTCTTATTTTACAAGGTTTACCATGAAGAGGGGGAATGCCGGCAGCTGGAATTCTGGCTGGAAAAGGAGCAAACGTTGGAAACCTATTCTGCACAACTCCAAAAGTCCTGAAACTCCACAAAACAACTTTTTGGATTTATTAAGAATTTATGAGCGAAAGAAATAGGCCAGGGGGCCCACACCCTATACAGGAGACAGGGCCCCTCCCCCCTTGTAGGGCGCGGCCCCTATCTCCTGTGCCCCCTGGTGGGCCTCCAGTGTCAATCTTCTGCTATATCATCACTTTTACCCTGGAAAAAATCATGGGCAAGCTTACGGGACGAAACTCCGCCGCCACGAGGCGGAACCTTGGCGGAATAAATCTAGGGCTCTGGCAGAGCTGTTCTGCCGAGGACACTTCCCTCCTGGAGAGGGAAATCATCACCAACGTCATCACCAACGATCCTCTCATAGGGAGGGGGTCAATCTCCATCAACATATTCACCAGCACCATCTCCTCTCAACACCCTAGTTCATCTCTTGTATCCAATCTTGTATCAAAACCACAAATTGGTACCTATGGGTTGCTAGTAGTGTTGATTACTCCTTGTAGTTGACGCTAATTGGTTTACTTGGTGGAAGATCATATGTTCAGATCCTTGATGCATATTATTACTCCTCTGATTATGAACATGAATATGCTTTGTGAGTAGTTATGTTTGTTCCTAAGGACATGGGTGAAGTCTTGCTATTAGTAGTCATGTGAATTTGGTATTCGTTCGATATTTTGATGAGATGTATGTTGTCTTTCCTCTAGTGGTGTTATGTGAACGTCGACTACATGACACTTCACCATTATTTGGGCCTGGAGGAAGGCATAGGGAAGTAATAAGTAGATGATGGGTTGCTAGAGTGAGAGAAGCTTAAACCCTAGTTTATGTGTTGCTTTGTTAGGGGTTGATATGGGCCCATATGTTTAATGTTGTGGTTCGGTTTACCTTAATACTCCTTTTTGTAGTTGCGGATGCTTGCAATAGGGGTTAATCAGAAGTGGGATGCTTGTCCAAGTTAGGGCAGTACCCAAGTGCCGGTCCACCCACATATCAAATTATCAAAGTACCGAACGCGAATCTTACGAACGTGATGAAAACTAGCTTGACGATAATTCCCAATATTTCCTCGGGAGCTCCTTCCTCATTATTAGAATTTGTCCAGGCTTATCCTTTGCTACATAAAGGATTGGGCCACCTTTGCTCGTTACTATTTATCTTCTCACAAAACTATCTATCAACTATTATTTCAGTGTTTGCAGAGAAAACCTGACTGAAAACTGCTTATCATTTTGTTCTGCTCCTCGTTGGGTTCCACACTGTTACTTATTGAAAGGACTATGATAGATCCCCTACAC
The DNA here is from genome assembly GCF_018294505.1 of Triticum aestivum. Classification (NCBI taxonomy): domain Eukaryota; kingdom Viridiplantae; phylum Streptophyta; class Magnoliopsida; order Poales; family Poaceae; genus Triticum; species Triticum aestivum. The sequence continues at coordinate 698,775,762 of NC_057795.1, read as the reverse complement.
TTGTGGGTCATCAAATCCCATGGTGCGATTACATCTCGGTCATCAAAACTCATAGTTTTGGCCGATTCTGGCCCGTTTCTTGGACTATTAGTTAGTGTTTTGGGGTCCCAGAGCAATTTCCATGATTGATGATCCTTGGGGTGCGTTTACGTGTCCGTCGTGAACACTCGCAATTTTGGCCAATTCAGACCCTTTTCGTGGACTATTACTCACTGTTTTGGGGTCCCGAAGCGATTTCAATAGTTGTTGAACCCCAAGATGAGATTACATGTCGGTCATCAACACTCGCAGTTTTGGCCAATTCTGGCCCGTTTCATGGACTTTTACTCACTTATTTGGGGTCCCTGAGCGATTTCCATGAATGACGAACTCCAAGGTGCATTTATGTATCGTTCATCAATAATCCTAGATTTGTCCCATTCTGTGCTCTTTCATGGACTATTACTCACTGTTTTGGGGCCCCCAAACGATTTCCATGGTTGTCGAACCCCAAGGTGTGCTTACGTGTTGGTCGTCAAAACTCGTAGTTTGGGCCGATTCTGGCCCGTTTCTTGGACTATTACTCTGTTTTGGGGTCCCAAAGTGATTTCCACGATAGACAAACTCCGGGGTCCATTTAGGTGTCGGTCGTCAACACCACAGCTTATGTCGATTCTGACCTATTTCGTGGACTATTACTCATCGTTTTGGGGTTCCAAAGTGATTTCCATGGTTGTCGAACCCCAAGGTGTGCTTACACGTTGGTCGTCAGGACTCGCAGTTTGGGCCGATTATGGCCTGTTTCTTGGACTATTACTCATTTTTGGGGTCCCTAAGTGATTTCCACAATTGACGACCCCTGGGGTGCTTTTATGTGTCGGTCATGAACACTCCCATTTTTGGTCGATTTTGCTCCGTTTCGTGCACTATTACTCAGCGTTTTGGGGCGTTAGAGTGATTTCCATGATTGACGATCCCAGGGTGCATTTACGTGTCTGTCATCAACACTCATAGTTTTGGCCAATTCTCACTTGTTTCGTGGACTATTACTCACTGTTTTATTGGCCGAAAGCGATTTCCATAGTTGTTGAACCCCAAGGTGCGATTACATCTCGGTCATCAACACTCATAGTTTTGGCCGATTATGGCCCGTTTCTTGGACTATTACTCACTGTTTTGGGGTCCGAGAGTGATTTCACCGATTGATGATCCTCGGGGTAAGTTCACGTGTCCGTCGTGAACACTCGCAGTTTTGGCCAATTCTGACCCGTTTTGTGCACTATTACTCACCGTTTTGGGGTCCCGGAGCGATTTCCATAGTTGTTGAACCCCAAGATGAGATTACGTGTCGGTCATCAACACTCCTAGTTTTGGCCATTTTGGCCTGTTTCATGGAGTATTACTCACTGATTTGGGGTCTCTGAGCGATTTCCATGATTGACGAACCCCAAGGTGCGTTTATGTACCGTTCATCAATAATCCTATATTTGAACGATTCTGGGGCTCTTTCATGGACTATTACTCACTATTCGGGGGTCCCCAAGCGATTTCCATGGTTGTTGGATCCCAAGGTGTGCTTATGTGTTGGTCGTCAAAACTCGTAGTTTGGGCCGATTCTGGCCCGTTTCTTGGACTATTACTCAGTTTTGGGATCCCGAAGTGATTTCCACGATAGACGAACCCTGGGGTCCGTTTAGGTGTTAGTCATCAACACCGCAGTTTATGTCGATTCTGACCTATTTCATGGACTATTACTCGCCGTTTTGGGATTCCAAAGCGATTTCCATGGTTGTCGAACCACAAGGTGTGCTTATGTGTTGGTCGTCAAGACTCGCAGTTTGGGCCGATTCTGGCCCGTTTCTTGGACTAATACTCATTTTCGGGGTCCCGATGTGATTTCCATGATTGACGACCCCTAGGGTGCGTTTACGTGTCGGTCATGAACACTCCCATTTTTGGTCGATTTTAGTCCGTTTCATGGACTATTACTCACTGATTTGGGGTCCCTGAGCGATTTCCATGATTGACGAACTCCAAGGTGCATTTATGTATTGTTCATCAATAATCCTAGATTTGTCCCATTCTGGGCTCTTTCATGGACTATTACTCACTGTTTTGGGGCCCCCAAACGATTTCCATGGTAGTCGAACCCCAAGGTGTGCTTACGTGTTGGTCGTCAGGACTCGCAGTTTGGGCCGATTATGGCCTGTTGCTTGGACTATTACTCATTTTTGGGGTCCCGAAGTGATTTCCACAATTGACGACCCCTGGGGTGCGTTTATGTGTCGGTCATGAATACTCCCATTTTTGGTCGATTTTGCTCCGTTTTGTGCACTATTACTCAACATTTTGGGGCATCAGAGTGATTTCCATGATTCGCGATCCCAGGGTGCATTTACGTGTCTGTCATCAACACTCATAGTTTTGGCCAATTCTCACTTGTTTCATGGACTATTACTCACTGTTTTATTGGCCTAAAGCGATTTCCATAGTTGTTGAACCCGAAGGTGCGATTACATCTCGGTCATCAACACTCATAGTTTTGGCCGATTCTGGCCCGTTTCTTGGACTATTACTCAGTGTTTGGGGGTCCTAGAGTGATTTCACCGATTGATGATCCTCGGGGTAAGTTCACGTGTCCGTCGTGAACACTCGCAGTTTTGGCCAATTCTGACCCGTTTTGTGCACTATTACTCACCGTTTTGGGGTCCCAAAGCGATTTCCATAGTTGTTGAACCCCAAGATGAGATTACGTGTCGGTCATCAACACTCCTAGTTTTGGCCATTTTGGCCTGTTTCATGGAGTATTACTACCTGATTTGGGGTCCCAGCGATTTCCATGATTGACGAACCCCAAGGTGCGTTTATGTACCGTTCATCAATAATCCTATATTTGTCCGATTCTGGGCTCTTTCATGGACTATTACTCACTGTTCGAGGGTCCCCAAGCGATTTCCATGGTTGTCGAATCCCAAGGTGTGCTTACGTGTTGGTCGTCAAAACTCGTAGTTTGGGCCGATTCTGGCCCGTTTCTTGGACTATTACTCAGTTTTGGGGTCCCGAAGTGATTTCCACGATAGACGAACCCCGGCGTCCGTTTAGGTGTCAGTCATCAACGCCGCAGTTTATGTCGATTCTGACCTATTTCATGGACTATTACTCACCGTTTTGGGTTTCCAAAGCGATTTCCACGGTTGTCGAACCACAAGGCGTGCTTATGTGTTGGTCGTCAAGACTCGCAGTTTGGGCCGATTCTGGCCCGTTTCTTGGACTATTACTCATTTTTGGGGTCCCGATGTGATTTCCACGATTGACGACCCCTTGGGTGCGTTTACGTGTCGGTCATGAACACTCCCATTTTTGGTCGATTTTAGTCCGTTTCATGCACTATTACTCAGTGTTTTGGGGCCTCGGAGTGATTTCCACGATTGACGATCCCAGGTTACATTTATGTGTCTGTCATCAACACTCACAGTTTTGGCGAATTCTAACTTGTTTCGTGGACTATTACTCACTGTTTTGGGGTCCCAAAGGGATTTCCATAGTTGTTGAATCACAATGTGCGATTACATCTCAGTCATCAACAATCATAGTTTTGGCCAATTTTGGCCCGTTTCTTGGACTATTACTCAGTGTTATGGGGTCCCAGAGCGATTTCCACGATTGATGATCCTCGGGTTGTGTTTACATGACCGTCATGAACACTCGCAGTTTTGGCCAATTCAGACCCGTTTCGTGGACTATTACTCACCATTTTGGGGTCCCGAAGCGATTTCCATAGTTGTTGAACCCCAAGATGAGATTACGTGTCGGTCATCAAGACTCACAGTTTTGGCCGATTCTGGCCCGTTTCATGGACAATTACTCACTGATTTGGGGTCCCTGAGTGATTTCCATGATTGACAAACTCCAAGGTGCGTTTAGGTATCGTTCATCAATAATCCTAAATTTTTCCCATTCTGGGCTCTTTCATGGACTATTACTCACTGTTTTGGGGCCCCAAAGCGATTTCCATGGTTGTCGAACCCCAAGGTGTGCTTACGTGTTGGTCGTCAAAACTCGTAGTTTGGGCCGATTCTGGCCCGTTTCTTGGATTATTACTCAGTTTTGGGGTCCTGAAGTGATTTCCACGATAGACGAACCCCAAGGTCCATTTAGGTGTCGGTCGTCAACACCGCAATTTATGTCGATTCTAACCTATTTTGTGGACTATTACTCACCGTTTTGTGGTTCGAAAGCGATTTCCATGGTTGTCGAATCCCAAGGTGTGCTTACGTGTTGGTCGTTAAGACTCGAAGTTTGGGCCGATTCTGGCCCGTTTCTTGGACTATTACTCATTTTTGGGGTCCCGAAGTGATTTCCACGATTGATGACCCCTGGGGTACGTTACGTGTCGGTCATGAACACTCCCACTTTTGGTCGATTTTGGTCTGTTTCATGCACTATTACTCAGCGTTTGGGGGCGTCAGAGTGATTTCCACGATTGACGATCCCAAGGTGCATTTACGTGTCTGTCATCAACACTCACAGTTTTGGCCAATTTTGACTTGTTTCGTGGACTATTACTCACTGTTTTTTTGGCCCAAAGCGATTTCCATTGTTGTTGAACCCCAAGGTGCGATTGTCGGTGTCAAAACCGGCGGATCTCGGGTAGGTGGTCCCGAATTGTGCGTCTATGCCTAATGGTAACAGGAGATTGGGGACACGATGTTTACCCAGGTTCGGGCCCTCTCGATGGAGGTAAAACCCTACTTCCAGCTTGATTGATCTTGACGATGTGAGTATTACAAGAGTTGATCTACCACGAGATCGTAGAGGCTAAACCCTAGAAGCTAGCCTATGATTATGATTATTGTTCTATGGACTAAACCCTCCGGTTTATATAGACATCGGAGGAGGCTAGGGTTACACAGAGTCGGTTACAGAGAAGGAGATCTATCATCCGAATCGCCAAGCTTGCCTTCCACGCAAAGGAGAGTCCCATCCAGACACGGGATGAAGTCTTCAATCTTGTATCTTCATAGTCCAACAGTTCGGCCAAAGTATATAGTCCGGCTGTCCGGATACCCCCTTATCCAGGACTCCCTCAGTAGCCCCTGGACTAGGCTTCAATGACGATGAGTTCGGCACGCAGATTGTCTTCGGCATTGCAAGGCGGGTTCCATCTCCGAATACTCCAAGGTAAATTTTGAACACTTATGTCGTGCCCGGCTCTGCAAGACAAACTTCACATACCACCGTAGGGAGAACAATAATCCACAAAGCTATTCCACTGACGACTCTTCATAGCGTGACATCACGCCATGGCCAGGCCTTTATTCGAACTATTTTTTGCAACAAGCTACCGCACACATTGCGAGGCAGTTTCCTTGGCACGTCTTGTCAAAGCAGAGATCGTGTCCCTCTTATCGCGGGATCATCATCAATACGGGTATGGGTAACCCCACCATGCCTGTTGGCATAACTCCGTGTTTTAGGCGCGTCCCAAACGGTTACGCTAGGGACGCTTGATATTCTCTCCCTTTATAGAGGGGTCAAGGCCTATCCCTTTCTTACCACGCTTGTGCCTTTCCGCCTCTCGAGTTCCAACACCCGAAGCTCAAGCTTAGGTACTTTGGATCTTCAATAATGTCCGGATCCAACATTCAAGGTCAGTGGATGGCCTCCTCTATCACAGAGGAGGACATTGCGAAGCTCAGGGAGGCCAGATATTTGACCGCCGATGTCAAGCACAGGCTTCCCGCCCCTGAGCAGATTATCCCTACTCCCGAACCCAAGGGAGTGTCGTATTTGTTTCTCACTTCCTCCGAGGCTTGGGCTTGACTCTTGATCCCTTCGTGAGAGGGCTCATGTTCTATTATGGGCTAGACATTCATGATCTAGCTCCGGATCCCATCCTCAACATCTCATCGTTTATTGTCGTGTGTGAAGCCTTCCTCCACATCACCCCACACTTCGGCCTATTGCTCAAGACCTTCATTGTGAAGCCGAAGGTGATCGAGGGGTGACACGCGGAGTGCGGAGGCGCTGCAATAAGCAGAAACGCCGATGTTCCATGGCCAGAAGGTTCCTTCCCGGAGGTGTTTGATCCGTGGCAACAGAGGTGGTTCTACCTCACAGCTCCCCGAGGCACAACGTAGGTGGCTGCCCCTACCTTCCGTCCGGGCCCTCCGCCTCAGCTGGCATCGTGGGACTAGATTGGGGGCCTGCTAATGATGTAACGACATTGTAGAGCCGTATTCAGGAGCTTCTTGAGAGGGATATCGATCTTGTCAAAATCATTCAGGTAATGCTAGATCGGCGGTTCCTGCCATGCAAACATCGACCTCTCCGGATGTGGGAGTTCAATCCGAAAGGTCCACGAACCATTCAGCACTTCTTCGGCGTGACGCTCGAAGGGATGTACAAGTTATTCTTCAGACCACTAGTAAGGTGTCTGGACACCACCGAGGATGCGGGCCTGAGCTGCAACCGCCCAGATACCAAAGTAAGTAACCCCGTAACCAAACACTTCGCTTATGTTTAATACAACATTGTCCTGAAAACTTGTCTGTGGCCAGGATTGGCTCAGCAAGGCAGAGAGAATCAGGTGTTCGGCCCCACTTCCTGAAGGTTCGCCTAGCCCTTCAATAGCCATGATGCTTAGACGTGCACTAAGCCAAGTGCCCTCGGGGAAAGGGGAAGCGAAGGATAGAGGAGCTGAACTCCACACATTGCACATCCAAACCGGGGGAATTACTGTCTCCGTGAAGGAGGATAATCGGGGAGGTTTTTCCAAGGTTCCCTCCCCTCGCTGGAAGAAAAGGGCTGCCTCTGAAGATTTGGAGATGGAGGTGCCTAGTCAAGGAAAGAAAGCTTCACCAGGGGGCCCTGCCCCAAAGGGAATCCTTTCCACACGATGCCCGCCAACGGGCCAACCCTCCACCGAGTTGTAAGTCAATAAACAAGAAGCTATGGCTTTTTCCTCTGAGAACAATAACCATGATCTATTTTTTGCAGTCCGTCTAGTAGCTCATCTCAACGGGGTTCATCTTCAGGGGATCTTCTTCCGGAGATGATGGAGAGTGAAACCCCACCTACCTCTCCGCCCCATGGGGCAGGCGACCCTGAGGTGTCGTCACGGAGGAGTCCAGATGCGCTGAGGCCATAAGCTAACACTTCGGCCGCCCCGAGCCCGGCGCGTTCGGCTTCCATGGAGGGCAATGAGAAGGGTCTGGTACAGTCCGATGCCCGGCCGAACATACTGACGAGCCTCCTGGAGCGAGCTACTCTCTCAGAGGATCACCGTACGCTAATGGTTACGGTGTTGGAGAAGATTTCATCGCCACAAGCGGGTTAAATGAAGCTTTTGGAAGCTTGCTCAAAGGCTTCGAGGTACATGATGAAATACGCAATTTTTGGTTGCACCGCACGCCCTAGGTGTGCTCCGTATAGATAGTAGCCCTTGAGACTCTGGTTTCCATCCCTAGGCAGAAAACAGGGGATCACACTCTTAGTTAATGATCATACTGCATTCATGCGCAGGTGGCTCAGGGTCCGGCGGTAGACCAGACCTCTGAATTCACCGAACTGAGGCGACAGATTGATGTGGTAGATACCGGTATCATGCTTGTAAACAGGCGGCTTGACGAGTCACAGAGTATGCGCTCGTTTTTTCCTCACTTGTTTAGGAACTATGAAGAGGATTGTAATATTAGTATGGTATGATGTGACTGCAGGCAGAGCTGCTGCCCTTGAGGCCCTCAGGGCGGAACTTGCCCTAGCCAAGGAATAAGCCCGGGCTAGCAATGCGGCTGCCCTAAAGGCGGCCCAAGACTTGAGAGCCGAACAGGCTGCTCATCGCCGAAGCGAAGAAAAAATAGCCGAGATGGCTATGGAGCTGAGGGACACCGCCGGCCGGTATGAGCTCCTTGAAAAGGAGAATCAGGCAAAAGCGGCTGACCTGAAGAAGGCCCTTGATGCGGCCAAGGAGACACGCGCTAAAATTAGAGACGCACGGGAGGAACTTTGACAAGCCAGAGAAATCGCGGCTGGAAGCCCCTATTTGTTTCCGATGAAGTTCTTAGATCCAAAGTATGCTCCTTTGGATCGGCTTTGGAGCACTGTAGATGAGTATGCGGACTTGGCGAAAAGTACGGCTGATGCGGCCAAGTTATTCAAGGATCATAAAGATAATGAAATAGAAAGGCTGCTCTGGTCGCAATTTAGCGCTCCAACGCGCTCATTGCCATTGAGTGAGAAGATGGCCACTATAGCCGAGGTCCATAGGTTGTACGATCTTGCAATGAGGTCTGTAATAGACCATCTATGGCTGAAGGGACCGAGGCCGGACAGTTACTTTGGTTTAGAGCAACAACTATTTGGCGCCAGATCGTGAATCGATGCTGTGAAGAGGTCGGCGTGCATAGAGGGTGCGCGGATGGCTCTTGCCCGTGTTAAGACATATTGGGTAGATATGGAGGCCACCAACATTGCAACCCAGAGTCCGACAGGAAGCCAGGACCAAGCCGAACACCATTTTGAGCAGGGTGCTCGTATAATAGAGGCTCAGTGCTCAAAGAATGTCATGTTCGAGTGACAAATCTATTAATTGTAAACAATTATGTGGTAAATATAGAGGTTGTTTTTATACTTTTGCCTGAAAGTGCTATAATGCCTCCTGTGCGGCCATTTATATATCTTGAAAGTTAGCGGTCATTGGCTTTAGCCCCCACGCATATAATGCGGGGGTGTTCAAAAAAATATGCGTAATCACACTTGATCCAACGTCTTGGTCCATTAAGGAGGTGATCGCACGTCGAACCAGACAAGCGGATTATATAGCTGTAACACTTTCACTTAGCCATAGGAGTTTAAAGGTGGGGCTTCTATGTAGCCCCTGGTGTTGGTGTCAAAACCGGCGGATCTCGGGTAGGGGGGCCTGAACTGTGCGTCTAAGGCTAATGGTAACAGGAGACTGGGGACATGATGTTTACCCAGGTTCGGGCCCTCTCGATGGAGGTAATACCCTACTTCCTGCGTGATTGATCTTGATGATATGAGTTTTACAAGAGTTGAACTACCATGAGATCAGAGAGGCTATACCCTAGAAGCTAGCCTATGGTATGATTGTTGTTGTGTCCTACGGACTAAACCCTCCGGTTTATATAGACACCGGAGGGGGCTAGGGTTACACAGAGTCGGTTTACAGAGAAGGAGATCTACATCTGAATCACCAAGCTTTCCTTCCACGCCAAGGAGAGTCCCATCCGGACACGGGACGAAGTCGTCAATCTTGTATCTTCATAGACCAACAGTCCGACCAAAGTACATAGTCCGGCTGTCCGGATACCCCCTTATCTAGGACTCCCTCAGTAGCCCCTGAACCAGGCTTCAATGACGATGAGTCCGGCACGTAGGTTGTCTTCGGCATTGCGAGGCAGGTTCCATCTCCGAATACTCCAATATAAATTCCGAACACAAGGACCGTGTTCGGCTCTGCAAGATAAATTCCACATACCACCGTAGAGAGAATAATAGACAACGAATCTAATCTGCTGACAACTCTTCGTAGAGTGACATCACACCACGGCCCGGTCATTATTCGAACCGTTTTCTGCAACCTTCTTCCGCACATGTTGCGGGGCGGTTTCCTTGGCACGTCTTGTCAAAGTAGAGGTAGTGTCCCCTTATTGCGGGATCTCCAACAATACGGGTATGGGTAACCCAACCAACGCCATCAATCGAGGCGCTTGGAAAATAAATGATTTCGAGAGGCAAGTGGGGAGGCGCACATTCTGCATTGCCTTTATAAAGGGACAAGGATCTCCCGTTTTCACTCATGCCTTCTTCCTCCCTTGCTCATCCGTTCTCGCACTCTTGAGCTCCAGCGCCTAAGTTCTCACCTTCTCTGTAGGACTGCAACATGTCCGGAGCGGGAGGCAAGTGGATGGCCTCCTCTGTCATAGAGGAGGACATTACCAAGCTTCGGGCCGCCAGATACCTGGCTAGGAGCATCGTGCACAGGCTTTCGACAGAGGGACAGATCACCCCCACCCCAAAGTCTCGGGAGAGAGTAGTATTCCTCCCTTATTTCGTCTGTGGACTAGGATTTCCACTCCACCCGTTTGTCCGCGGGCTCATGTATTACTATGGGCTAGATTTTCACGATCTAGCCCCGAATTTCGTCCTCAACATCTCGGCGTTCATCGTCGTGTGCGAGGCATTCCTCTGCATCAAGCCCCATTTCGGCCTGTGGTTGCAAATCTTCTGCGTGAAGCCGAAGATCATGATCGGCCAACAGGCAGAGTGCGGAGGCGCCATGGTGGGCAGAATGCCCAACGTTACATCGCTCGACGGCTCCTTCATGGAGACCGTGAAAGGGTGGAAATCAGGGTGCTTCTACATCACTGAGCCGCGCAACGCCAACTGGGTGGCGGCTCCCAAATTCAGATCTGGAATCCCCATGCGGCTCACTTCTTGGGAAAAGAAGGGCCTGGCCTGGGGCGAACCCACGGTGCTGACCGGACTGGAGGCCTACATCAAAAGTATGAGGGACTAGCAGATCAAGCTTGTCAATTTGGTCCAGGTCATGCTCGTTCGCCGGATTCTCCCGTGTCAAAGACGGGCATTCAATATGTGGGAGTTCCATCCGGCCGAACACCAGATGCTGCTGGAACTCTTCGATACGACACACAAAGATGTCTGGAAGGTACTGTTCAAGGCCAGCGAAGCTCCTCCCCCCCTTTCCGAGGACTGTGGACTCAGCGCAAAGCGCCTCGCCAATCCGGTAGGCCCTCTGACCATTACAAGATGTTCCTTTCCTTGTATATTCGTGGGAGGATTTTTAAGCCACTGTGCTGACCAAGCAGGATTGGGTGGAGATGGCGGAGCAGATTGACTGTCCGACTCTGCTGCCTAAGGATCCAGCAGACGCACTCCTGACAGAGATGCTGGTTCCGGCGCCTTACAAGGTGCCAGAGAAAAAGGCCGAGAAGAAGGCCACGGGGACCAGGAAGGGTCTCCGGCGCGAGGCCGCACCAGACGCCTCGCCAGAAGATGACGAGGCGCACTCCTCCCACAAAGGGGAGGAGAGAAAGAGGAAGGCCGCCTCAACGGAGGGGGCTGAAGGGTCCAAGAAGGCAGCCGCGGGGACCAGAAAAGGTCTCCGGCGCAGGGTCGTGATAGACTCATCACCCGAGGATGACGAGGAAGATTCCCCCCCCACCCCCGAAGACGAGGGGAAACATGAAGAAGTTCCTCCTCCCCGCACTGAGGAAGAGAAGAAAAGGAAGGTCGCCCCGTAGGGGGAGGTTGGGACACCGAAGAAGGGAAAGGCGTCCCTTCCAGATCACTCCACTACTGCCGCCTACAGCGACGAGGAGTGGTTGCCCAGGGGCAAAGCCCGGGGGAGGTCATAAGTATCCGCATTCCATAATACTTTTCCGCGCGACTCTGACCTCATGGTTTGTAATAACGCCGAACATGTCTATGCAGTCCGGCCAGGTCCAATCTCAGGGTGTCCTCTTCGGAGGAGTCTCTGGGCGAGTCGGAGATGAATTCACTCCCGACGGCCACCTCCCCACGACCTACGAATGACATCGAGGTGTTGTCCCGAAGGACACCAGAGCAGGAGGCGACGGTTCCGCAGACGCCCCAAGGAAAAATCCCAGGCGCCGAACACATGGGGGGTAAGACCCCCATGGATTATGCTGACGGGAGCCACATCAAGTCTGGCTCCCAGCCGGTTACTGCGCCGGAGCCTCCAAAGGTTCCAGATTCCAGTAGGCAGCCACTCGCGAAGGAGGGCGAGCCGGCCGTGCCGATGACCTCCTCTCAGCCGGAGGCATCAGATAATTTGTTGGAAGTGCTTCGAGGTGCTTCCATCGATGATGAGCATCGTAGTCTTATGAGTATGGTAATTGAGAAGGTTCGGTTCACCAAGAGGGGATTGACCGAAGCCTGCACCAGCCTGCTAACAGGCTTTGAGGTAAGTAATGAAAAAGTGTGAGAAATATCACCCGATAGACAGTAGTCCCTGATACTCTGTTTGGTGTTCGGAAAGAAAAGCCAAACGGAGGGTCAACTAAAAAACCATAGGAAGCTGATAGTACTCGTTTATCTTAACAAGCAGGCATTGTTGCTGACCGCCGCTGCGCGCATGGCTGAAGTTGCCAGACTCAAGCACGACCTGGGGCAGGCCGAAGAAGAGCTCGGCCTCATGAAGTGGCAGCTCGAAGAGAACAAAGGTAAGTGAAACTCCGTCCGTATGTCCGATGGAGGAGAAAAAATTGATGATGCTGACAAAAAGCACCATGGTTTTTGATAGGATCCGCGACCGAAATGGCGGCCCTGAAGAAAGCGTTGTCGCAGCCGAAGCCAAGGCGGCTACGGAGCGCACCGAGCATGAGAAGGAAGAGGCTCCGATGGGAGAGGTACAGCAAGAGCTCCAGGAACTCGGCAAGAAGTTCGGGTCCTTGGAGCATGACTACAAGATGCAAGAGTCTGAGCTTGCGAAGGCCCTCCATAGCGCGACAGACGCCAAGGCCGAAGCCCAAAAGGCCCTCCAGGAGATCCAGGTGGCCAAGAAGATAGCGGAGGGTAAGGCATTCTTTATGCAAAGCAAGCATGTGGAGGAGTCATTTCTTTTACTTACATGAATTCAGAGCTCTCCAGGGGCATTCGCAGATCTGCCATGCAGCATTTCGGATGCCATGGAGTTCTATCGTGCTGAGGAGGGGAGCTCAATGGAGAAGTTGTTATTATCTCAATACACTGGAACCGAACACCCGATGCCTCTAAGTGACCAACTGAAGCAATTGGTCAAACTCCACAATGCGGCCGAACTGGCCATGAAGGACCTCATAGTCCGGATGTGCCCCGGCGAGCCCCTGCCTGGGAGCTATTTTGGCCTAGTGAAGCGGATGGTGCATGTCTGTCCACGGCTAGAAGTTATCAAGCAGTACATCTATATTGAGGGTGCCCGACGGGCATTTGCCCGCGCGAAGATGCATTGGGCCAAACTGGATGCTGAGAAAGCTCATGAAGGACGGGCCCCCGGAGGGTAAGGAGCATCGCTACCCCGAAAAATATTATGATGGCATTATGAAAGGCGCTCGGCTTGTGGAAAATGAATGTCCCAAGAACATAATCTTTGAGTGAATCTACTCATGTCATCTTTGTAATATGAGAACGAGTTTGTTTGTGCTATATAACGCTTTGTTTGATTTAAAATATTACCTTCTCTACGGACGTTTATAAAAATCTGAAAGTAGGCCAGTCGTCGGCTTCCGCCCCCTGGTAACTAGTACTTGGGTGTTCGTGGAAAACCCAAACACTCTTTATCCAAATTCTTGGTCCTTTAAGGAGGTGTTTAGCGCAGCGAACAAGGCAATCGGACTATTCGGCTTTATAACTCTCACTTCGCCATAGAAGTCTATAATTTGAAATTTCGGTGAAGCCCCTAGTATTCAGAAGGCCAAACTGCGGTGCTATACATGCCTAAATCGGGCAAGGAAGATTCTTCGCCTTAAGAGGAAAAAATCTTTAAGGATTTAGTACCTCGCGAACAGCGACCAGTTCTCGCCGCATCATGACGGACAATTTTTGGCTTTGTCTAATGAGGTGCTCTTCCAGAAGAACGGAGACACAATCACAGTAGTTCTCCCTGTGCTACCTTAGCCGATAGAACAGAATGTAAGGTACCAAAACAAGGGAGTCGGGCTAACCCAACTATTGACCCAAGACATGATTCGGAGCTGATGCATATAATGCTATAAGTTCGGGGTGCTGCACTGTCGAAACTATTCGGACTTTTATTGCCATGTTATGGGGCTCAATAGAAATCCCCTAGCGCACAGATCGTACCAAAGTGTTCGGATCCAACATTGAATAAATATTCAAGGGACAATATGAAGATAGTAATAAGAAGCTGACATTGTATACTATTTCCCATTGTTATTTGAATAATACGGCAAGGCATATGTGTGCAATTAATGCATTAAGCTGAGAAAAATAGGACTATTTGACATGTCCTATCCAAGGGCAGGCTGCATGCGGGTAGGTAAAAACAGGTATAACAATCATTCAAAAAGACCACCTGGGTATTGCCTTGTGTGTAAAGCCTCGTGCGTCCTTGGTGTCCCCTCCTGTGGTGAGTCCGATGATCCGACTCTCTAAAGGGGATGCCTGAACGTCGGGTCCTTAAAGAAAGGGAGAAAAAAAGTTGTGTATCGGCCTCGTGGCGGCTGATCTGCACCTTAGGCCGCATAATCATCTCGCCTCCACCCGTGCCCATGGTATTTTAAGTGCGTAATTATGTACGTGTGGCACGAATGCCGCCTGAATGGGGCTGGGGCGGAGGCCAAATTGCTAATCAAGTTCTTGGCGTGCCTGACGATCCTGCTGCGGGGTGCACCGGACTCGCTTGACAGTGTTCGGCATTGTTGCCGAATTGGTTGTTTGTCGAAGGAGGCTGCTTTGTACTTCTGCCGCGAGGGTTACAATGTGCTCTTGTGTACGGAAGGAGCGATCTGTGTTTCCATTGACTGTGATAACCCCGCAAGGTCCTGGCATCTTGAGCTTAAGGTATGCATAGTGAGGCACTGCATTGAATCAAGCAAACGCGGTTCGTCGAAGTAATGCATGATAGCCACCACGGAAAGAGACGATATCGAAGATTAACTCCTCGCTTCGGAAGTTATCCGGAGATCCGAAGACCACTTCCAGTGTTATTGAGACCGTACGGCGGGCCTCTACCCCTGGAATTACACCTTTGAAGGTGGTTTTCGTGGGTTTGATCCGTGACAGATCGATGCCCATTTTGTGCATTGTTTCCTGATAAAGCAGGTTCAGGCTGCTGTGAGGACTCGCGTGAGGTGGAATCCGTCAATAATTGGGTCAAGGACCAATGTGGCTCAGCCAACATGACGGATGCTGGTAGGATGGTCCCTACAATCGAATGTGATCGGAAAGGATGACCATGGGTTGAACTGTGGGGCGACGGGCTCCATCGCATAGACGTCCCGCAGTGCACGCTTTCGTTCCTTCTTGGGAATGTGTGTGGCATAGATGATGTTCACCGTTTTCACCTGGGGGGAATTTCTTCTGACCCCCAGTGTTCGGGCGCCGGGGCTCCTCCTCATCATCGCTGTGCAGCCCCTTGTCCTTGTTCTCGGCATTTATCTTGCTGGCCTGTTTGAACACCCAGCAATCTCTGTTAGTGTGATTGGCTGGTTTATCGGGGGTGCCGTGAATCTGGCACGAGCGGTCCAGTATGCGGTCCAGCCTGGACGATCCCGGATTGTTTCTCTTAAACAGCTTATCCCACTGACCGGATTTGGAGTTGCTGAATCTGTTATTGACTACCGTAACCTCCGCATTGTCGCCATTGTTCCGACATTTATGTCTATTGCGTCGTGGCTTTCCGTTACTGTCGCGGACATCTGAAGTGCCAGAGTTTCCTGGCACAGTGTTACTGCGAGCTAGCCAGCTGTCCTCGCCCGCGCAAAAGCGGGTAATTAGTGTCGTGAGGGCCGCCATGGACTTCGGTTTTTCTTGGCCGATGTGTCGGGCAAGCCACTCATCATGGATATTATGCTTAAAGGCCGCCAGGGCCTCGACGTTTGGACAGTCGACAATTTGGTTCTTTTTAGTTAGGAACCAAGTCCAGAATTTCCTGGCTGACTCTCTGGGTTGTTGGGTAATGTGACTTAAGTCATCAGCATCCGGTGGTCGCACATAGGTGCCTTGGAAGTTATTGAGGAATGCGTCCTCAAAATTTTCCCAACTGCCAATGGAGTTTGCTGGCAGGCTATTCATCCAATCTCTGGCTGGCCCTTTAAGCTTGAGTGGGAGATACTTGATGGCATGTAGGTCATCACCGCGAGCCATGTGAATGTGGAGAAGGAAATCTTCGATCCACACTGCGGGGATTGTTGTGCCATCGTATTACTCAATGTTGACAAGTTTAAACCCTTCGGAGAATTCATGTTCCATTACTTCATCAGTGAAGCAGAGGGGGTGTGCGGCGCCTCTATGCCGGGCTATGTCACGACGTAGTCCGGCTAGGTCTGGTCGGTTATGTTCGGCCCGGCCAGATTTATTATTGATGTATCCGGCATGAGGATCATCGTCATGTGTTGTGGTGCGCCCTCATGATCCGTAGATCGATCTTGGTTGACCTGCGTTGTTTTCCAATCTGTCTCACAGGTCCTGCATGTTGCCCCGGGCCGTGGTGAACCGGCATGGGGGTGCGGGCTGGTACGTCGTTTTATCCCGGCCACGAGGTGGCCGGTCAGCCTCATCTTGTGCTGGAAGTTCAGGCTCTTCAGCCTCTTCTTCTAGCGATTTGTGCTTTGGGTATCCCCTGATGGGGGGCTCGAGTCCGTATTCTTCGACCGCCAGGACCTTGGTCCATCTGTCTGCGAGCAGATCTTGATCAGCTTGGATCTGGTGCTGCTTCTTTTTCAAGCTTCTTGCAGTGGCTATAAGCCGGCGCTTGAAGCGCTCCTGCTCTATGGGATCCTCTGGTATGCCGAATTCGTTGTCACCGAGGCTCACCTCGTCTTCGGAGGGAGGCATATAGTTATCATCCACCAAGTATCTATCCGTTGCCTGTTCGTCTGGGCTGACCTGCCCGTGTTCCTGTTCAGGTTGCTCGAAGGTGGGCTGATCAGGATTGTATTCCTCTTCGGTGCCATTTGGATTTTCTTCTCCAGAGCCGATGTTGCTATGGTGGGGCTTGGAGCGGCGCCGATGACGCCCATGCTTTGATTTCTTCCCCGAGGGGATATCTCCTGTTGCCTCATTGCCATTGTTTTCTTTGGGAGTATCCACCAGATATATATCATATGAAGAGGTGGCAGTCCAGCGCCCTGTGGGCGGTGGTTCCTGTTCTTTTCCCGCATCGTCGTCTACACCGTCGATGTCTTCGGGGTCGAAGTTAAGCACATTGGTTAAATCGTCGACCGTGGCTATAAAGTGGGTGGTGGGTGGGTAACGAATTTTTCGTCGCCTGCTTCCCACTCGAGTCGAACATAGTTCGGCTAGGAATCTCCTGATAGAGAGAGAGACCTGAATCTAGCACGTCTCCGAAGGGTGAGTGCTGAAAGATATCCGCGGCGGTGAACTCCATAACCGGGGCCCAATTATATTCGATGGGCACGGATGCGCGCGGTCCGGAACATACGGTCGGAGACAAGTCCGGGGGTCCGGAGATACAGATTTCCTTAGGAGAGGAGAAAGTGTTCGGCTCCAACGCCGATGAGTGTGCGGCCTCCGGGGCGGGGTCCATCCACCCGTCCTCGAAAGGCACGCTCTACTCTGGATCGAAGCCCAGAGCAGTAGCAGGTGCGATATTCCGAATACTATCCGCTGGAAGATCTAAATTATGTGCGTGGCGGTCGTTCGGCGCTCCTGACATGGGCTCGAATCCGTCAAAGATCAAGTCTCCATGGATGTCGGCAATGTAGTTTAGGTTCCCGAACCTGACCTGATGGCCAGGGGCATAGCTATCGATCTGCTCCAGATGGCCAAGCGAGTTGGCCCACAGTTTGAAACCGCCGAACACAAAAATCTGTCCGAGGAGAAAAATCTCACCCTGGACGGAGTTGTTGAAGATTGGAGAAACCATCAAGCCTTACAGTGACGACACAGAGGAACTCTCAATGAAAGCACCAATGTCGGTGTCAAACCCGGTGGATCTCGGGTAGGGGGTCCTGAACTATGCGTCTAAGGCTAATGGTAACAGAGACTGGGGACACGATGTTTACCCAGGTTCAGGCCCTCTCGATGGAGGTAATACCCTACTTCCTCCTTGATTGATCTTGATGATATGAGTATTACAAGAGTTGATCTAACATGAGATCAGAGAGGCCAAACCCTAGAAGCTAGCCAATGGTATGATTGTTGTTGTGTCCTATGGACTAAACCCTCCGGTTTATATAGACACCGGAGGGGGCTAGGGATACACAGAGTCAGTTTACAGAGAAGGAGATCTACATCCGAATCACCAAGCTTGCCTTCCACGCCAAGGAGAGTCCCATCCGAACACGGGACGAAGTCTTCAATCATGTATCTTCATAGTCTAGCAGTCCAGCCAAAGTACATAGTCCAGCTGTCCGCATACCCCCTTATCCAGGACTCCCTCACCTGGTACTTTTGTGTGCATCCGGATATGCTGTGCGTACGTACGTGACCGGGAAACCGGTCCTTCATTGATGCGGAGGATTCCTACAGATTCCGATTAGTCCTCGAGTGGTTGACCAGTCTCTCGCTGTATCATGACAGTCAGTTTTCGGCTTTCTCTACTGAGGTGCTCATCCGGAATAACTAGGGCACAATCGCAGTAGTTCTCCTTTGGCCGCCTTAGCCGATAGAACGGAATGTAAGGCAGCAAACCCAGGAGCCGGGCAAACCCAACATTTGACCAAAGACATGATTTGGAGCTGATGCATATAAGGCCAAACTCGCGACGCCGAACACTCCCGAAGGTATTCGGACTTTATAACATATATTGGGCTGAGTAACGCCCTTGACGCTGTATTTCCAAGTACGTGCATTGATCTGTCGTGGCGAAATGCCTATAACGC
The DNA here is from genome assembly GCF_018294505.1 of Triticum aestivum. Taxonomy (NCBI): domain Eukaryota; kingdom Viridiplantae; phylum Streptophyta; class Magnoliopsida; order Poales; family Poaceae; genus Triticum; species Triticum aestivum. The sequence goes on along the minus strand of NC_057795.1, from coordinate 698,757,214 downwards.
TAGTATCGCCTGTGGCTGTATTGAATACCCATGGGATTTCAAGCAACAAAAGACACTAAAGAAGGTTTACACAGGGGCTTAATCTAAAGAGAAACCTTTGAGCGGGGCCCTACTGCATGGCTGCGCCTTTGTCTCCGTTGTGCCGTATCCTGGAAGGGTGTCGCATGAATAGTGTCTGTAAAAATGAAAACTCATGTAAAAGAGTAAGTGTGCGGGAAGTTGGTTATTCTCAATGGATGCTAGAAATATGAGATATTTGCCTATTGAAAAGGAAAGCCGAATTGTGGGCTTTATTACATGTTTACAGCCCCTGGTACCATTTATCGGGATATATGTGTAGCACCCAGCTCAGGTTTATCCGGGCTGTTGGTAACGGTGGTGCACTGGACTCGTCTAACTGTGTCCGTGGTCTTGATGACCGATCATGCGTTCTGGTGGGAGAGGCCGCTTAGTGTCCGAGCCGTCGCATACTGCTCTGTGTTTCCGCTAACGGTTATGACGCCACGTGGACCGGGCATCTTAAGTTTAAGGCATGCGTAGTTTGGTACTACGTTAAAGCAAGCGAAGGTCGTTCTTCCAAGTAATGCATGATAACCGCTACTGAAGGGAACGATGTCGAATAGCAGTTCCTCGCTTCTGAAGTTGTCAAGAGAACTGAATATCACCTCTAATACGAGGGAGCCCCAGCAGCGGGCCTCAACGCCTGGTACCACTCCGTTGAAGGTGGTGTTACTTTGGCTTATTCTGCATGGGTCTATCCCCATCTTGCGGACGGTGTCCTGATATATCAGATTAAGACTACTGCCACCGTCCATTTGGACTCGAGTGAGATGGTATCCATCAATTATTGGGTCGAGCACCAAGGCAGCCGATCCTCCATGCCGAATACTGGCCAGGTGGTCCCTGTGATCAAAAGTGATCGGGCACGACCCCCAGGGGTTGAATTTGGGGGCAAGAGAACTCTATGTGAGTTGCGTGGACCATGTTTACTGTTTTGACTTCTGGTGGGAATATTTTCTGTCCCCCAGTGTTCGGCTGGCGAGGCTTATCCTCGTCTTCGCTTGGCGTTTCCATTCCCTTGTGTTCGGCATTTAACTTGCCGGCCTGCTTGAAGACCCAACATTCTCGGTGAGTATGGTTTGCAGGTTTTTCGGGGGTGCCATGGATTTGGCACAATCTGTCCAGGACTTTATTTAGGCCGGACGGTCCCTTTTGCTGCCTTTAAATGGCTTCTTTCTTTGACCGGGTTGAGAGCCCCTGAATCCGGCGTTGACCGCCGTGTTGTCCGGACTTTCTTCATTGTTGCAACGCTTATTCTTATTGCGTCGTGGCTTCCTGTTGCCATCTCGAATTTCGGATGTGCCTGGGTCACTGGTGCCTTTACGGGCGAACCAGCTGTCTTTGCCCGCACAAAAGCGGGTCATAAGGCTTGTTAAGGCCACCATCATCCTTGGCTTTTCTTGGCCGAGGTGTCTGGCAAGCCACTCGTCCCAGATAGTAAGCTTGAAGGCTGCTAAGGCTTCAGCATCCGTACAGTCAACAATTTGATTCTTCTTAGTGAGAAATCTGTTCTAAAGCTTACGGGCTGACTCTCCGGGCTGTTGTATTATGTGACTTAAATCGTCTGCATCCGGAGGTCGGACATAGGTCCCTTGAAAATTGGCCCTAAAAGCATCCTCAAGTTCCTCCCAACTTCCAATTGAGTTTTCTGGGAGGCTTCTCAACCAATGCCGAGCTGGTCCTTTCAACTTGAGGGGAAGGTATTTGATGGCGTGGAGGTCGTCCCCACGAGCCGTGTGTATGTGAAGGATAAAATCCTCAATCCAGACCCCAGGGTCTGTCGTTCCGCCATCTGCCTCTATGTTCACGGGTTTGAAGCACCATGGAAATTCGTGATCCAGCACCTCATCGGTGAAGCACAGAGGGTACACAGCCCCTCTGTATCTCGACATGTCGCGGCATGCTGTCGGCTGTTGTTGTGTCCGGTGCTGATTCCGAACTGGTATTCGATCAGTGTGATTGTTTTCGTGACCATAATCCTGCATCGGAGCATGTCCTCTGGATCCGTAGATGGACCTGGTTGCACCGGCCTTTTTAACCAGGAGCTCACGTAAATCGTGTGCGGTGTCAGTGGTTGCTCTATCACGGCCATGAAGTGGTAGGTCCGCCTGATTGGTCGTATTGTTCTTTGGCTGAATGGGCGCTGCAGCCTCATCGTCGAATTCGGGTAGCAGCTTGCGTTTTGGGTAGCTCTTTGTGTGGCGATCATCGCCATATTTTCCTTCAGTGTCTAACACTTTCTTCCATCTTCGGTTGAGCGTATCCTATGTGGCGTTAAGCCTTTGCTTCTGCTTCTTTAAGCTCCTCGCCGTGGCAATAAGCCTTCTGCAGAGGTTACCTTGTTCCGAATGTTTTTCCAGGATGATGAATGCATCGTCAACCGGACTGTCTTCCTCTCTGGAGGCAGTTGGATGAGTTCGGCACTCGGGATCACTGCGATCGAGCATCTACTCCGGGCTGTGTTCGGCGTGACCCGGCTTATCCTGCTTCATTGCTGGGTCCATATGGTCATTGTTGTCTTTGGAGTCGACCGGAGTGTCAATTTTTCTTGCGTTGTTATTGCTATTTTTACTGTGACTGGACTTAGATCGGCGTCTGCACCGTCGTTTTGGCCTTTGTCCGAGGGGTTTATCCTCTGTTGTGTCCTTCTTATCGCCGCTGTCCTCCTTACGCGTGTCCACCATGTATTTGTCATATGAGGAAGTGGCAGTCCAATGCCCCGTGGGCGGTGGTTCCAAATCATCCCCTACATCGACGTCCATACCGTCGATGTTGTCGGAGTCAAAGTCAAGCATGTCTGTTAGGTCATCGACAGTGGCTATGAAGTGGGTGGTGGGTGGGTCATCGATTTCTTCGTCGTCCATATCCCATTCAAGTCGGACATAGTTCGGCCAAAAGTCTTCTGATAAAGAGAGAGACCTTAGAGAGTTTAGCACGTCGCCAAAGGGCGAGTGTTGAAAAGCGTCCGCGGCGGTAAATTCCATGATTGGTGCCCAATCAGTTTCGACGGGCACGGATGCGCGCGGTCCGGAACCTCCGGCCGGAGATGAGTCCGGGTGACACAGATTTCCTTAGGAGAGGACTCTGTGATCAGCTCCAACACTGATGAGAGTCGGTTAGAGAGAAGGAGATCTAACATCTGAATCGCCAATCTTGCCTTCCACGCAAAGGAGAGTCCCATCCAGACACGGGACGCTGTCTTAAATCTTGTATCTTCATAGTCCAACAGTCCGGCCAAAGCATATAGTCCGGCTGTCTGGATACCCCCTTATCCAGGACTCCCTCACCCGTTTGTTGGACTATTACTCAGTGTTGTGGGGTCCCAGAGCAATTTCCATGATTGATGATCCCCGGGGTGCATTTACGTGTCCGTCGTCAACACTCACAAATTTGGCCAATTCTGACCCGTTTCGTGGACTATTACTCACCGTTTTGGGGTCCCGAAGCAATTTCCATAGTTGTTGAACCCCAAGGTGCGATTACGTGTCGGTCATCAACACTCGCAGTTTTGGCCGATTCTGGCCCGTTTTGTGGACTATTATTCACTGATTTGGTGTCCCTGAGCGATTTCCATGATTGACGAACACCAAGGTGTGCTCATGTATCGTTCATCAATAATCCTAGATTTGTTCGATTTTGTGCTCTTTCATGGACTATTACTCACTGTTTTGGGGTCCCAAAGCGATTTCCAATGTCGTCGAACCCCAAGGTGTGCTTACGTGTTGGTCTTCAAGACTGGCAGCTTGGGTCGATTCTAGCCCATTTCTTGGACTATTACTCAGTTTTGGGGTCCCGAAGTGATTTCCACGATAGACGAACCAAGGGGTCCATTTAGGTGTCGATCATCAACACCACGGTTTATGTCAATTCTGACCTATTTCGTGGACTATTACTCACCATTTTGGGCTTCCAAAGCGATTTCCATGGTTGTCGAACCCCAAGGTGTGCTTACGTGTTGGTCGTCAAGACTCGCAGTTTGGGCCGATTCTGGCCTGTTTCTTGGACTATTACTCATTTTTGTGGTCCCGAAGTGATTTCCATGATTGACGACCCCTGGGGTGCGTTTACGTGTTGGTCATGGAAACATGCCCATTTTTGGTCGATTTTGGTCCGTTTCATGCACTATTACTCAGCGTTTTGGGGCCCCAGAGCGATTTCGACGATTGACAATCCCAGGTTACATTTATGTGTCTCTCATCAACACTACAATTTTGGCCTATTCTGACTTGTTTCATGGACTATTACTCACCGTTTTGGGGTCCCAAAGTGATTTACATAGTTGTTGAACCCCAAGGTGCGATTATGTCTCGGTCATCAACACTCACAGTTTTGGCCGATTCTGGCCTGTTTCTTAGACTATTACTCAGTGTTTTCAGGTCCCAGAGCGATTTCCATGATTGATGATCCTCGGGGTGCGTTTACGTGTCCGTCGTCAACACTCACAGTTTTGGCCAATTCTGACCCGTTTCGTGGACTATTACTCACTGTTTTGGATTCCCGAAGAGATTTCCTTAGTTGTTGAACCCCATGGTGCAATTACGTGTCGGTCATCAACACTCACAGTTTTGGCCGATTCTGGCCCGTTTCTTGGACTATTACTCAGTGTTTTGGTGTCCCAGAGCGATTTCCATGATTGATGATCCCCGGGGTGCGTTTACGTGTTTGCCGTCAACACTCACTGTTTTGGCCAATTCTGACCCATTTCGTGGACTATTACTCACCGTTTTGGGGTCCCGAAGCGATTTCCATAGTTGTTGAACCCCAAGGTGCGATTACGTGTCGGTCATCATCACTCGCAATTTTGGCTGATTTTGGCCCATTTCGTGGACTATTACTCACTGTTTTGGGGTCCCTGAGCACTTTCCATGATTGACGAATCCCAAGGTGTGTTTATGTATCGTTCATCAATAATCCTAGATTTATCCGATTCTTGGCTCTTTGATGGACTATTACTCACTATTTTGGCGTCCCCAAACGATTTCCATGGTTGTCGAATCCCAAGGTGTGCTTACGTGTTGGTCGTCAAGACTAGCAGTTTGGGCCGATTCTAGGCCATTTCTTCGACTATTACTCAGTTTTGGGGTCCCAAAGTGTTTTCCACAATAGATGAACCCCGGGGTCCATTTAGGTGTCGATCATCAACACCGCAGTTTATGTCGATTTTGACCTATTTCGTGCACTATTACTCACCATTTTGGGCTTCCAAAGCGATTTCCATGGTTGTCGAACCCCAAGGTGTGCTTACGTGTTGGTCGTCAAGACTCGTAGTTTGGGCCGATTCTGGGCCGTTTCTTGGACTATTAATCATTTTTGTGGTACCAAACTGATTTCCATGATTGACGACCCCTGGTGTGCGTTTACGTGTCGGTCATTAAACACTCCCATTTTTGGTCAATTTTGGTCTGCTTCATGCACATTATTACTCAGCGTTTTGGGGCCCCAGAGCGATTTCCACGATTGACGATCCCAGGTTGCATTTACGTGTCTCTCATCAACACTACAATTTTGGCCTATTCTGACTTGTTTCGTGGACTATTACTCACCGTTTTGGGGTCCCAAAGTGATTTACATAGTTGTTGAACCCCAAGGTGCGATTATGTCTCGGTCATCAACACTCACAGTTTTGGCCGATTCTGGCCCGTTTCTTAGACTATTACTCGGTGTTTTGGGGTCCCAGAGCGATTTCCATGATTGATGATCCTCGGGGTGCGTTTACGTGTCCGTCGTCAACACTCACAGTTTTTGCCAATTCTGACCTGTTTCGTGGACTATTACTCACTGTTTTGGAGTCCCAAAGCGATTTCCTTAGTTGTTGAACCCCAAGGTGCAATTACATGTCGGTCATCAACACTCACAGTTTTGGCCGATTCTGGCCCGTTTCTTGGACTATTACTCAATGTTTTGGTGTCCCAGAGCGATTTCCATGATTGATGATCCCCGGGGTGCGTTTATGTGTCTGCCGTCAACACTCACTGTTTTGACCAATTCTGACCCGTTTCGTGGACTATTACTCACCGTTTTGGGGTCCCGAAGCGATTTCCATAGTTGTTGAACCGCAAGGTGCGATTACGTGTTGGTCATCAACACTCGCAGTTTTGGCCAATTCTGGCCCGTTTCAAGAACTATTACTCATTGATTTGGGGTCCCTGAGCGATTTCCATGATTGACGAACCCCAAGGTGTGTTGATGTATCGTTCATCAATAATCCTAGATTTGTCCCATTCTTGGCTCTTTGATGGACTATTACTCACTATTTTGGCATCCCCAAATGATTTCCATGGTTGTCGAATCCCAAGGTGTGCTTACATGTTGGTCGTCAAAACTAGCAGTTTGGGCCGATTCTAGGCCATTTCTTCGACTATTACTCAGTTTTGGGGTCCCGAAGTGATTTCCACGATAGATGAACCCCGGGGTCCATTTAGGTGTCGATCATCAACACCGCAGTTTATGTCGATTTTGACCTATTTCGTGCACTATTACTCACCATTTTGGGCTTCCAAAGCGATTTCCATGGTTGTCGAACCCCAAGGTGTGCTTACGTGTTGGTCGTCAAGACTCGTAGTTTGGGCTGATTCTGGGCCGTTTCTTGGACTATTAATCATTTTTGTGGTACCAAACTAATTTCCACGATTGACGACCCCTGGTGTGCGTTTATGTGTTGGTCATTAAACACTCCCATTTTTGGCCTATTCTGACTTGTTTCGTGGACTATTACTCAATGTTTTGGGGTCCTAAAGTGATTTACATAGTTGTTGAACCCCAAGGTGCGATTATGTCTGGGTCATCAACACTCACAGTTTTGGCCGATTCTGGCCCGTTTCTTAGACTATTACTCAGTGTTTTGGGGTCCCAGAGCGATTTCCACGATTGATGATCCTCGGGGTGCGTTTACGTGTCCGTCGTCAACACTCACAGTTTTGGCCAATTCTGACCCGTTTCGTGGACTATTACTCACTGTTTTGGAGTCCCGAAGCGATTTCCTTAGTTGTTGAACCCCAAGGTACAATTACGTGTCGGTCATCAACACTCACAGTTTTGGCCGATTCTGGCCCGTTTCTTGGACTATTACTCAGTGTTTTGGTCTCCCAGAGCGATTTCCATGATTGATGATCCCCGGGGTGCGTTTACGTGTCTGCCGTCAACACTCACTGTTTTGGCGAATTCTGACCCGTTTCGTGGACTATTACTCATCGTTTTAAGGTCCCGAAGCGATTTCTAGAGTTGATGAACCCCAATGTGCGATTACGTGTCGATCATCAACACTCCTAGTTTTGACCGATTTTGGCCCGTTTCGTGGACTATTACTCACTGTTTTGGGGTCCCTGAGCACTTTCCATGATTGACGAATCCCAAGGTGTGTTTATGTATCGTTCATCAATAATCCTAGATTTGTCCGATTCTTGGCTCTTTGATGGACTATTACTCACTATTTTGGGGTCCCCAGACAATTTCCATGGTTGTCAAATCCCAAGGTGTGCTTACGTGTTGGTCGTCAAGACTAGCAGTTTGGGCCGATTCTAGGCCATTTCTTTGACTATTACTTAGTTTTGCGGTCCCGAAGTGATTTCCACAATAGACGAGCCCCGGCGTCCATTTAGGTGTCGATCATTAACACCGCAGTTTATGTCGATTTTGACCTATTTCGTGGACTATTACTCACCCTTTTGGGCTTCCAAAGCGATTTCCATGGTTGTCGAACCCCAAGGTGTGCTTACGTGTTGGTCGTCGAGACTCGCAGTTTGGGCCGATTCTGGCCCGTTTCTTGGACTATTACTCATTTTTGTGGTACCAAACTGATTTCCACGATTGACGACCCCTGGTGTGCGTTTACGTCTCGGTCTTTAAACACTCCAATTTTTGGTCAATTTTGGTCTGTTTCATGCACACCATTACTCAATGTTTTGGGGCCCCAGAGCGATTTCCACGATTGACGATCCCAGGTTGCATTTACATGTCTCTCATCAACACTCAAAGTTATTGCCAAATCTGACTTGTTTCATGGACTATTACTCACCGTTTTGGGGTCCCAAAGTGATTTACATAGTTGTTGAACCCCAAGGTGCGATTAGTCTCGGTCATCAACACTCACAATTTTGGCCGATTCTAGCCCGTTTCGTGGACTATTACTCACTGATTCGGGGTCCCTGAGCAATTTCCCTGATTGACGAACCCCAAGGTGTGTTGATGTATCGTTCATCAATAATCCTAGATTTGTCCGATTCTGGGCTCTTTCATGGATATTACTCCCTCTTTTAGGATCCCCAAGGGATTTCCATTGTTGTCGAACCCCAAGATGTGCTTACGTGTTGATCGTCAAGACTAGCAGTTTGGGCCGATTCTAGCCCATTTCTTGGACTATTACTCAGTTTTGGGGTCCCGAAGTGATTTCCACGATAGACGAACCCCGGGGTCCGTTTAGGTGTCGATCATCAACACCGCAGTTTATGTCGATTCTGACCTATTTCGTAGACTATTACTCACCATTTTGGCCTTCCAAAGTGATTTCCATGGTTGTCGAACCCCAAGTTGTGCTTATGTGTTGGTCGTCAAGACTCGCAGTTTGGGCCGATTCTGGCCCGTTTATTGGACTACTACTCATTTTGTGATCCCAAAGTGATTTCCACGATAGACGAACCCCGGGGTCCGTTTAGGTATCGGTCATCAACACCGCAGTTTATGTCGATTGTGACCTATTTCATGGACTAGTACTCACCGTTTTGGGGTTCCAAAGCGATTTCCATGGTTGTCGAACCCAAAGATGTGCTTACGTGTTGGTCGTCCAAACTCGTAGTTTCGGCCGATTCTGGCCCATTTCTGGGACTATTACTCATTTTTGTGGTCCCAAAGTGATTTCCATGATTGACCTGGGGTGCGTTTATGTGTCGGTCATGCACACTCCAATTATGGTTGATTTTGGTCCGTTCCATGCACTATTACTGGCCGTTTTAGGGTCCCAAAGCGATTTCCATAGTTGTTGAACCCCAAGGTGCGATTACATCTCGGTCATCAACACTCACAGTTTTGGCTGATTCTGGCCTGTTTCTTGAACTATTACTCAGTGTTTTGGGGTCCCAGAGCGATTTCCATGATTGATGATCCCTAGGGTGTGTTTACGTGTCCGTCGTCAACAGTCATAGTTTTGGCCAATTTTGACCCGTTTCATGGACTATTACTCACCGTTTTTCAGTCCCGAAGCGATTTCCATAGCTGTTGAACCCCAAGATGAGATTACCTGTCGGTCATCAACACTCGCCGTTTTGGCCAATTCTGGCCGTTTCATGGACTATTGCTCAGTGATTTGGGGTCCCTGAGCGATTTGCATGATTGATGAACCCGAAGGTGCGTTTATGTATCATTCATCAATAATCCTAGATTTGTCCGATTCTGGGCTGTTTCATGCACTATTACTCACTTTTTTGGGGTCTCCAACTGATTTCCATGGTTGTTGAGCCCCAATGTGTGCTTACGTGTTGGTTGTCAAGACTCGTAGTTTGGGCCGATTCTGGCCTGTTTCTTGGACTATTACTCATTTTTGTGGTCCCAAAGTGATTTCGACGATTGGCCTGGGGTGCGTTTACGTGTCGGTCACCAACACTCCAATTATGGTCGAATTTGGTCCACTTCATGCACTATTACTGAGCGTTTTTGGGGCCCCAGAGAGATTTCCATGATTGACGATCCCAGGGTGCATTTACGTGTCTGTCATCAACACTAACAGTTTTGGCCAATTCTGACTTGTTTCGTGGACTATTACTCACCGTTTTAGGGTCCCAAAGAGATTTCCGTAGTTGTTGAACCCCAAGGTGCGATTACGTCTCGGTTATCAACACTCACAGTTTTGGCCGATTCTGGCCCGTTTCTTGGACTATTACTCAATGTTTTGGGGTCCCAGAGCAACTTCCACGATTGATGATCCTCGGGGTGCATTTACGTGTTCGTCGTCAACACTCATAGTTTTGGCCAATTATGACCCGTTTCGTGGACTTTTACTCACCATTTTGGGGTCCCGGAGTAATTTCCATAGTTGTTGAACCCCAAGGTGTGATTACGTGTCGGTCATAAACACCCACAGTTTTGGCCGATTCTGGCCCGTTTCTTGGACTATTACTCAGTGTTTTGGGGTCCCAGAGCGATTTCAATGATTGATGGTCCTCGGGTGTGTTTACGTGTCCGTCGTCAACACTCACAGTTTTGGCCAATTCGAACCCGTTTCGTGGACTATTACTCACCGTTTTGGGGTCCCGAAGCGATTTCCATAGCTGTGGAACCCCAAGATGAGATTACGTGTCAGTCATCAACCCTCGCAGTTTTGGCCTATTCTGGCCCGGTTCATGGACTATTACTCACTGATTTGGGGTCCCTGAGCGACTTCCATGATTGACAAACCCCAAGGTGTGTTTATGTATCGTTCATCAATAATCCTAGGTTTGTCCGATTCTGGGCTCTTTGATGGACTATTACTCACTATTTTGGGGTCCCCAAGCGATTTCCATAGTAGTCAAACCCCAAGGTGTTCTTACATGTTGGTCGTCAAGACTCGCAGTTTGGGCCGATTCTGGCCCGTTTCTTGGATTATTACTCATTTTTGTGGTCCCAAAGTGATTTCCACGATTCATCCAGGGTGCGTTTACGTGTTAGTCATGTACACTCCAATTATGTTTGATTTGGTCCATTTAATGCACTATTACTGAGCGTTTTCGAGCCTAGAGCGATTTCCACGATTGACAATCCCAGGGTGAATTTACGTGCCTCTCATCAACACTGACAGTTTTTGCCAATTCTGACTTGCTTCATGGACTATTACTCATCATTTTGGGGTCCCAAAGCGATTTCCGTAGTTGTTAAACCCCAAGGTGCGATTACGTCTCAGTCATCAACACTCATAGTTTTGGCCGATTCTGGCCCGTTTCTTGGACTATTACTCAGTGTTTTGGGGTCCCAGAGCAATTTCCACGATTGATGATCCACGGGGTGCGTTTACGTGTCCGTCGTCAACACTCGCAGTTTTGGCCAATCCTGACCCATTTCGTGGACTACTACTCACCGTTTTGGGGACCCGAAACGATTTCCATAGTTGTTGAACCCCAAGATGAGATTATGTGTCGGTCATCAAGACTCACAGTTTTGGCCGATTCTGGCCCGTTTCTTGGACAATTACTCAGTGTTTTGGGGTCCCAGAGCGATTTCCATGATTGATGATCCCCGGGGTGTGTTTACGTGTCCGTCGTCAACACTCACAGTTTTGGCCAATTCTGACCCGTTTAGTGGACTATTACTCACCGTTTTGGGGTCCCGAAGCGATTTCCATAGCTGTTGAACCCCAAGATGAAATTACGTGTCGGTCATCAACACTCGTTGTTTTGGCCGATTCTGGCCTGTTTCATGGACAATTACTCGCTGATTTGGGGTTCCTGAGCAATATCCATGATTGACGAACCCCAAGGTGCGTTGATGTATCATTCATCAATAATCCTAGATTTGTCTGATTCTGGGCACTTTCATGCACTATTACTCACTGTTTTGGGGTCTCCGACCGATTTCCATGGTTGTCGAGCCCCAACATGTGCTTACGTGTTGGTCGTCAAGACTGCAGTTTGGGCCGATTCTAGCCTGTTTCTTGGACTATTACTCAGTTTTGGGGTCCCTAAGTGATTTCAACGACAGACAAACCCCGGGGTCCATTTAGGTGTCGGTCATCAACACCGCTGTTTATGTGGATTCTGACCTATTTTCTGGACTATTACTCACTTCTTTGGGGTTCCAAAGCGATTTCCGTGGTTGTCAAACCCCAAGGTGTGCTTACGTGTTGGTCATCAAGACTCGCAATTTCGGCCGATCTGGCCAGTTTCTTGGACTATTACTCATTTTTGGGGTCCCATAGTGATTTCCACGATTGACGACCCCTGGGGTGCGATTACGTGTCGTTCATGAACACTCCTACTTTTTGTTAATTTTGGTCCATTTCATGCACTATTACTCAGCGTTTTGGCGCCCCAAAGCGATTTCCATGATTGACGATCCCAGGGTGCATTTACGTGTCTCTCATCAACACTCACAGTTTTGGCCAATTCTGACTTGTTTCCTAGACTATTACTCAACATTTTGGGGTCCCAAAGCGATTTCCATAGTTGTTAAACCCCAAGGTGTGATTACGTCTCGGTCATCAATACTCACAGTTTTGGCCGATTCTGGCCCGTTTCTTGGACTATTACTCAGTGTTTTGGGGTCCCAGAGCGATTTCCACGATTGATGATCCTTGGGTGCGTTTACGTTTCCGTCGTCAACACTCAGAGTTTTGGCCAATTCCAACCCGTTTCGTGGACTACTACTCATTGTTTTGGGGTCCCGAAGCGATTTCCATAGTTGCTGAACCCCAAGGTGCGATTACGTGTCGATCATCAACACTCGCAGTTTTGGCTGATTCTGGCCCGTTTCAAGAACTATTACTCACTGATTTGGGGTCCCTGAGCGATTTCCATGATTGACGAACCCCAAGGTGCTTTTATCTATCATTCATCAATAATCCTAGATTTGTCCGATTCTGGGCTCTTTCATGCACTATTACTCACTGTTTTGGGGTCTCCAACCGATTTCCATGGTTGTCGAGCCCCAACGTGTGCTTACGTGTTGGTCGTCAAGACTCGCAGTTTGGACTGATTCTGGCCCGTTTCTTCGGCTATTACTCAGTTTTGGGGTCCCTCAGGGAGTCCTGGATTGAGGGGTGATACGTCTTGAGCTTGCGTTGGTTTTCCTCGAAGAGGACAGGGTGATCCAGCAATAGTAGTGTAAGTACTTCCCTCAGTTTTTCAGAACCAAGGTATTAATCCAGTAGGAGGCTCCTCAACAAGTCCCACGAACCTACACAAACAAATAAAGAACTCGCGACCAACGCAATAAAGGGGTTGTCAATCCCTTCACGGCCACTTGTGAAAGTGAGATCTGATAGAGATAGTATGATAACATAAATATATTTTTGGTATTTTATAATATAGATGCAGAAAATAAAGATGCAAATAAAACTAGATTGGAAACAAATATGATAAGAGATAGACCCGGGGGCCATAGGTTTCACTAGAGGATTCTCTCAAGATAGCATAAGTATTACAGTGGGTGAACAAATTACTGTCGAGCAATTGATAGAAAAGCGAATAGTTATGAGATTATCTAGGCATGATCATGTATATAGGCATCACATCCATAACAAGTAGACCGACTCATGCCTGCATCTACTACTATTACTCCACACATCGACCGACTCCTGCCTGCATCTAGAGTATTAAGTTCATAAGAACAGAGTAACGCATTAAGCAAGATGACATGATGTAGAGGGATAAACTCAAGCAATATGATATAAACCCCATCTTGTTATCCTCGATGGCAACAATACAATACATGCCTTGCAACCCTTTCTGTCACTGGGTAAGGACACCGCAAGATTGAACCCAAAGCTAAGCACTTCTCCCATGGCAAGAAAGATCAATCTAGTAGGCCAAACCAAATTGATAATTCGAAGAGACTTGCAAAGATAACTCAATCATACATAAAAGAATTCAGAGAAGATTCAAATATTATTCATAGATAAACTAGATCATAAACCCACAATTCATCGGATCTCGACAAACACACTGCAAAAAGAGATTACATCGAATAGATCTCCACAAGAGAGGGGGAGAACATTGTATTGAGATCCAAAAAGAGAGAAGAAGCCATCTAGGTAATAACTATGGACCCGTAGGTCTATGGTAAACTACTCACAACTCATCGCAGGGGCAAGGATGTTGATGTATAGGCCCTCCATGGTCGATTCCCCCTCCGGCAGAGTGCCGGCGAAGGCTCCAAGATGAGATCTCGCGGATACAGAAGGTTACGGTGGTGGAAATTGTGTTTTGTCCTGCTCCTGGATGTTTTCGGGGTACGTAGGCTTATATAGGAGGAAGAAGTACGTCGGTGGACACCCGAGGGGCCCACGAGACAGGGGGGCGCGCCCTATAGGAGGGGGCGCGCCCTCCTATCTCGTGGGACCCTCGGCTGCTTCTTGACTTGCACTCCAAGTCCTCTCGATCACGTTCGTTCCAAAAATCACGCTCCCGAAGGTTTCATTCCGTTTGGACTCCGTTTGATATTCCTTTTCTTCGAAATAGTGAAATAGGAAAAAAACAGCAATACGGGCTGGGCCTCCGGTTAGTAGGTTAGTCCCAAAAATGATACAATTGTGTAAAATAAATCCCATAAACATCCAAAATGGGTAATATAATAGCATGGAACAATAAAAAATTATAGATACGTTGGAGAGGTATCAAGCATCCCCAAGCTTAATTCCTGCTCGTCCTCGAGTAGGTAAATGGTAAAAAAGAAATTTTTGATGTGGAATGCTACCTAGCATAATTCTCAATGTAATTTTCTTTAATGTGGCATGAATGTTTAGATCCAAATGATTCAAAATAAAAGTTCATATTGATAAAAAAAATAGTAACACTTCAAGCATACTAATCAGTGTAATCATGTCTTCTCAAAATAACATGGCAAAAGAAAGTTCATCCCTACAAAATCATATAGTTAGGCTATGCTTCATTTTCGTCACACAAAGATGATCCCAACTTCTATACCCCGATGACAAGCCAAGCAATTGTTGCATACTTAAATAATCTCAAACTTTTTCAACCTTCACGCAATACATGAGCGTGAACCATGGATATAGCACTATGGGTGGAATAGAATATGATGATGGGGATTGTGTGGAGAAGACAAAAAAGGAGAAAGTCTCACATTAACGAGGATAATCAATGGGCTATGGAGATGCCCATCAATTGATGTCAACATGAGGAGTACGGATTGCATGCAATGGACACACTAGAGCTATAAATGAATGCTCAACAAAAGAAAACTAGTGGGTGTGCATCCAACTTGCTTGCTCACGAAGACCTAGGGCATTTGAGTAAGCCCATCGTAGGAATATACAAGCCAAGTTCTATAATGAAAAATTCCCACTAGTAGGAAAAAGACAACTTATGGGACTCACTATATGAAAAACATGGTGCTACTTTGAAGCACAATATATGAGACTCACTACATGAAGAACAAGGTGCTACTTTGAAGCACAAGTGTGGAAAAAGAGATAGTAGCATTGCCCTTTTTATTTATTTTATTTTATTTTCTTTTTCTTTTTCTTTTTTCCCTTTTTTTCTTTTTTTTCTTGGGCCTTTTTTTTCTTTGGGCAATGCTCTAAAAATGATGATCATCACACTTCTATTGATTACAACATATGAATTACAACTCGAAACTAGAACAAGATATGACTCTATATGAATGCCTCCGGCGGTGTACCGGGATGGTGTAATGAATCAAGAGTTACATGTATGGAAAATAATGCATGGTGGCTTTGCCACGAATACGATGTTAACTACATGATCATGCTATGGCAATATGACAAAAGTAATGTATGTCATGATGATAAACGGAACGGTGGAAAGTTGCATGGCAATATATCTCGGAATGGCTATGGAAATGCCATAATAGGTAGGTATGGTGGCTGTTTTGAGGAAGATATAAGGAGGTTTATGTGTGATAGAGCGTATCGTATCACGGGTTTTGGATGCACCGGCGAAGTTTGCACCAACTCTCAAGGTGACAAAGGGCAATGCACGGTACCGAAGAGGCTAGCAATGGTGGAAAGGTAAAAGTGTGTATAATCCATGGACTCAACATTAGTCAAAAGAACTCATATACTTATTGCAAAAATTTAGAAGTCATCAAAAATCAAGCACTATGCGCATGCTCCTAGGGGGATAGATTGGTAGGAAAAGACCATCGCTCGTCCCCGACCGCCACTCATAAGGATTCACCATCCAGGTACACTTCATGTTTCAAATTTGTTACATAACTTTAACCATACGTGCATGCTATGGGACTTGCTAACTTCAACACAAGCATTCTTTAAATTCATAATCACCCAACTAGCATGACGTTAATATCACTACCTCCATATCTCAAAACAATTATCAAGTATCAAATTGATCATATCATCCAATTCACTTCCTATGATAGTTTTTATTATACCCAACTTGGATGCTCACCATTATAGGACCAAATTTATAACCAAATCAAATACCATGATGTTCTAAAAGACTCTCAAAATAATATAAGTAAAGCATGAGATACTAGAAATTTGTATAAAATCAAGCCACCGCCGTGCTCTAAAAAATATAAGTGAAGCACTAGAGCAAAAACTATCAAGCTCAAAAGATATAAGTGAAGCACATAGAGTATTCTAGCAAATTCTAATAAAATAGGCTTCTCCAAAAAGATGTGTACAGCAAGGATGATTTTGGTAAACTAAAAAGCAAATACTAATATAATACACGACGCTCCAAGCAAAACACATATCATGTATCGAATAAAAGTATAGCTCCAAGTAAAGTTACCAATGAACGAAGACGAAAGAGGGGATGCCTTCCCGGGGCATGCCCAATCTTAGGCTTTTGGGTATCCTTGGATATTTTGGGGTGCCTTGGGCATCCCCAAGCTTAGGCTCTTGCCACCCTTTATTACATAGTCCATAAAAGCTTTACCCAGAACTTGAAAACTTCACAACACAAAACTCAACAGGAAATCTTATAAGCTCCGTTAGTGAAAGAAAACAAAACCACCACATAAGGTACTGTAATGAACTCATTATTTATTTATTTTGGTGTTAAACCTACTGTATTCCAACTTCTCTATGGTTTATAAACTATTTTACTAGCCATAGATGCATCAAAATAAGAAAAAAACACACGAAAAACAGAATCTGTCAAAAACAGAACAGTCTGTAGCAATCTGTAACTAACGCAAACATATGGAACTCTAAAAATCCTACCAAAATAGGGCGTACTGGAAAATTTGTTTATTGATCATCAGAAAAAAGAATCAATGCAAAATCATGTTTCTGTGATTTATTGAATTTTTCTCGTGAGCACAAAGTTTCTGTTTTTCAGCAGAATCAAATCAACTATCATCATAGTTTATCCTATTGGTTCTACTTGGCACAAACACTAAATAAAACATGAAAACACATCTAAACAGAAATTAGATGGAAAATTTATTACTAAATAGGAACAAAAACAAAAAACACAAAGAAAATTGACTTTATTTTTTGGAGAGTGTTTATCCTCCCAACTAGCGCTATCGTTTAACGCCCCTAGCTAGGCATAAAAGCGAAGATAGATCTAAGTAGTGCCATCTTTGGCACTTGATTCATAAGTAGCCCGCATGATATATTCATAAGGTAATTTGACTTTATTTCTTGGAAAGTGCTCCATCCCTTTCTTTAATTTAAATTGGAATCTAACATTCCCTTCCTTCATATCAATAATCGCGCAAATCGTTCTAAGGAAAGGTATACCAAGAATAATAGGGCAAGAAAGATTGCAATCTATATCAAGAATGATAAAATCCACGGGCACCAAATTTCTATTTGGAGCAATAAGAACATCATTGATCCTTCCCATTGGCTTTTTAATGGTGGAATCCGCAAGGTGCAAATTTAACGAGCAATCATCAAGATCATGGAAACCTAGAATATCACATAATGTTTTCGGAATCATGGAAACACTACCACCCAAATCACACAAAGTAAAACACTCATAATCTTTAATTTAATCTTTATAGTAGGTTCCCACTCATCATTAAGTTTTCTAGGTATAGAAACTTTGAAATTAAGTTTTTCATCATAAGATTGCATCAAGGCATCAACAATATGTTTGGTAAAAGCTTTGTTTTGACTATAAGCACGAAGAGAATTAACAATGGATTGCAACAAGGAAATACAACCTTTTAAAGAACAATTATCATAATCAAATTCCTTGAAAACTGAGATAGTGGGTTCAATGCTATTTAACGTTGTGACTTCTCCAATTTTACTTTTACCAAAATTAGCATCAAGATCTAAAAACTCTGAATTCTTGAGATGCCGTCTAGGCAAAGTTGATTCATCATCAGTCCCATAATCATCAAAATTCATATTGCAAAACATAGATCTAATAGGAGATACATCAATAACTTTGAGATCATCATCATTATTTTCATGTAAACTAGAAGAACACGCTTTTATAAAGCCATCTTTTTTAGCACGCAATCTAGCGGTCCTTTCCTTACAATCATCAATGGAAATTATCATTGCTTCGAGAGACTCATTGATATCATGCTTAGGATAACAAGATATAATTTTAAGAGAATCAACATCAAGCGAAAATCTATCAACGTTCCTAGCCAAAGCATCAACTTTGAGCAGTTTTTCTTCAAGCAAAGCATTAAAATTCCTTGGAGAAATCATAAATTCTCTCGCACCATTCTAAAAATCAGAGGGCATCTTATTAAAATTACCATAAGAATTATTGTAGGAATTTCCATAATTATTAAAGGAATTACTAGGGAACGGTCTAGCATTAAAGTTTCCTCTATAAACATTGTTTCCAAAACTATTCCTACCAACGAAATTCACATCCATAGATTCATTATTATTCTATATCAAGGAAGACAAAGGCATATCATTGGGATCAAAAGGAGTGTTTTTAGTAGCAAACAATTTCATAAGTTCATCCATCTTTCCACTCAAAACATTGATTTCTTCTATAGCATGCACTTTTTTACTAGAAGATCTTTCGGTGTGCCATTGAGAATAATTAGCCATAATATTATCAAGAAGTTTTGTAGCATCTCCTAGTGTGATTTCCATAAACGTGCCACCCACGGCAGAATCTAAGAGATTTCTAGAGGCAATGTTTAAACCGGCATAAGTTTTTGTATGATCATCCATAAATTCAAACCATGAGTAGGGCAATTGCGCCACATCAATTTCATTCTTCCCCAAGATTGGGAAACATGCTCATGATTAAGTTTTTTAAAATTCATAATATCGTTCCTAAGAGTGATGATCTTAGCGAGAGGAAAATACTTAGAGATAAAAGCATCTTTGCACTTGTTCCAAGAATCAATTCTATTTTTAGGCAAAGACGAAAACCAAACTTTAGCACGATCTCTAAGTGAAAACGGAAATAACTTCAATTTAACAATATTGTTATCTGTATCTTTCTTCTTTTGCATATCACACAAATCAACAAAGTTGTTTAGATGAGTAGCGGCATCTTCACTAGGAAGGCCGGCGAATTGATCTTTCATAACAAGATTCAGCAAAGCAGCATTGATTTCACAAGACTCAACATCATTAACAGGAGCAATCGGAGTGCTATGTAAATCCTTATTATTGGTATTCGAGAAATCACACAATTTGGTATTATCTTGTGCCATGGCAACAAGTAATCCAACACACAAGCAAACAGAAAAGGCAAGCGGAAAAGAGAGGAGGAGATTGGGAAAGAGGGGGCGAATAAAACGGCAAGGCTGAAGCGGGAAAGAGGAAAACGAGAGGCAAATGGCAAATAATGTAACTACGAGGGAGATGAGTTTGTGATGGGTACTTGGTATGTCTTGACTTGAGTGAAGACCTCCCTGGAAACGGCGCCAGAAATCCTTCTTGCTACGTCTTGAGCTTGCGTTGGTTTTCCTTGAAGAGGAGAGGGTGATGCAGCAATAGTAGCGTAATTATTTCCCTCAGTTTTTGAGAACCAATGTATCAATCCAGTAGGAGGCTCCTCAACAAGTCCCACGAACCTACACAAACAAATAAAGAACTCGCAACCAACGCAATAAAGAGGTTTTCAAGCCCTTCACGGCCTCTTGCGAAAGTGAGATCTGATAGAGATAGTATGATAAGATAAATATATTTTTGGTATTTTATAATATAGATGCAGAAAATAAAGATGCAAATCAAAGTAGATTGGAAACAAATATGATAAGAGATAGACCCAGGGGGGTATAGGTTTCACTAGAGGCTTCTCTCAAGATAGAATAAGTATTACGGTGGGTGAACAAATTACTGTAGAGCAATTGATAGAAAAGCGAATAGTTATGAGATTATCTAGACATGATCATGTATATAGGCATCACGTCCATAACAAGTAGACAGACTCCTGCCTGCATCTACTACTATTACTCCACACATCGACCGACTCCTGTCTGCATCTAGAGTATTAAGTTCATAAGAACAAGGTAACGCATTAAGCAAGATGACATGATGTAGAGGGATAAACTCAAGCAATATGATATAAACTCCATCTTGTTATCCTCGATGGCAACAATACAATATGTGCCTTGCAACCCTTTCTGTCACTGGGTAAGGACATCGCAAGATTGGATCCAAAGCTAAGCACTTCTCCCATGGCAAGAAAGATCAATCTAGTAGGCCAAACCAAACTGATAATTTGAAGAGACTTGCAAAGATAACTCAATCATACATAAAAGAATTCAGAGAAGATTCAAATACTATTCATAGATAAACTTGATCATAAACCCACAATTCATCGGATCTCGACAAACACACCGTAAAAAGAGATTACATCGAATAGATCTCCACAAGAGAGGGGGAGAACATTGTATTGAGATCCAAAAAGAGAGAAGAAGCCATCTAGCTAATAACTATGGACCCGTAGGTCTGTGGTAAACTACTCACAACTCATCGGAGGGGCAAGGATGTTGATGTAGAGGCCCTCCGTGGTCGATTCCCCCCTCCGGCAGAGTGCCGGCGAAGGCTCCAAGATGAGATCTCGCGGATACAGAAGGTTACGGTGGTGGAAATTGTGTTTTGTCCTGCTCCTGGATGTTTTCGGGGTACGTAGGCTTATATAGGAGGAAGAAGTACGTCGGTGGATGCCCGAGGGGCCCACGAGATAGGGGGCGCGCCATCCTATCTCGTGGGAGCCTCAGCTGCTTCTTGACTTGCACTCCAAGTCCTCTGGATCACGTTCGTTCCAAAAATCACGCTCCTGAAGGTTTCATTCCGTTTGGACTCCCTTTGATATTCCTTTTCTTCGGAATACTGAAATAGGCAAAAAAACAGCAATATGGGCTGGGCCTCCGGTTAGTAGGTTAGTTCGAAAAATGATATAATTGTGTAAAATAAAGCCCATGAACATCCGAAAGGGGTAATATAATAGCATGGAACAATAAAAAATTATAGATACGTTGGAGACGTATCAAGGGGTCCTCGGACAGCCGGGCTATATACTTTGGTCAGACTGTTGGACTATGAAGATACAAGATTGAAGACTTCATCCCGTGTCCGGATGGGACTGTCCTTTGCATGGAAGGCAAGCTTGGCGATTCGGATGTGTAGATCTCCTTCTTTGTAACCGACTCTGTATAGCCCTAGCTCCCTTCGATGTCTATATAAACCGGAGGGTTTGGTCCGCAGGACAACCATAATCATAATCATAGGCTAGCTTCTAGGGTTTAGCCTCTACGATCTCGTGGTAGATAAACTCTTGTAATACTCATATCATCAAGAACAATCAAGCAAGAAGTAGGGTATTACCTCCATCGAGAGGGCCCGAACCTGGGTAAACATCGTATCCCCCGCCTCCTGTTACCATTAGCCTTAGGAGAACAGTTCGGGACCCCCTACCCGAGATCCGCCGGTTTTGACACCGACATTAGTGCTTTCACTAAGAGTTCCACTGTGTCGTCATGGTAAGGTTTGATGGCTCGCCTCGTTGTCAAGGACAACATTACCTCTGGGGGAGCCCTAGACCTAGGCCAAACTCTCTGACTAGGCGGTTTCGTCATGACCGCCCGATCGGCCGTCGTGCCAACGATGACTTCTCAGGTCATCAAAAACAGCCTCCTTGTCAACTCGGAACTTGCCGAACAGATGGATTAGACAGAGCTCTCTTCCCTGAATGAGTTCTTCGATCGCATTGCCGCTCTGGATGTCGCTACGGACTATGATCAGATTGGGCTTAAACCCGACCAAAGGTAGATTAACTCTCCGTCGGCCACCCATCAGATAGAGGTAGTGGAAGAGCAATGCATTGATTCTCCCTCTATTTTGAGGATGAACTATGTCCGGATTTCCGAGCTCTCCGAGCCGGATACCGATTCGCGGGAGGACATGTGTCGGTGTCAAAACCGGCGGATCTCGGGTAGGGGGTCCCGAACTGTGCGTCTAGGCGGATGGTAACATGAGACAAGGGTCACGATATTTTACCCAGGTTCGGGCCCTCTTGATGGAGGTAAAACCCTACATCCTGCTTGATTAATATTGATGATGTGTGTTACAAGAGTAGATCTACCACGAGATCAAGGAGGCTAAACCCTAGAAGCTAGCTGATGGTATGATTGTTGTTCGTCCTACGGACTAAAGCCATCCGGTTTATATAGACACCGGAGAGGGCTAGGGTTACACAGAGTCGGTTACAATGGTAGGTGATCTACATATCCGTATCGCCAAGCTTTCCTTCCACGCCAAGGAAAGTCCCATCCGGACATGGGACGAAGTCTTCAATCTTGTATCTTCATAGTCTTGGAGTCCGGCCGATGATGATAGTTCGGCTATCGGGACACCCCCTAGTCCAGGACTCCCTCAGTAGCCCCTGAACCATGCTTCAATGACGACGAGTCCGACGCGCATATTGTCTTTGGCATTGCAAGGCGGGTTCCTCCTCTGAATAATTTATAGAAGATTGTGAACACCAGGATAGTGTCCGGCCCTGCAAAATAAATTCCATGTACCATCATAGAGAGAATTATATTACACAAGTTCAATCTGCTGACATATTTGGTGGCGTGACATCACACCACTACCAAGCCTTTACTCGAATCGTCTTTATTGTACCACCTCAGCGCGTTTAGCAAAGCGGTTTCCTTGGCACGTCTTGTCGAAGCAGAGATCGTGTTCCCCTTATGCCGGGATTCCCATCAATACGGACATGGGTAACCCAACCGCGCCATTGATTGCGGCGCTTGGGAGATAAGCAAGTTTTATCAGGATGGTGGGGACACATGTTTTTGTCCGCCCATATAAGGGGATAAAGATCCAACCCTTTTACCCGCGCCTTCTTCCTCCTTGGCTTATCCATCTCTGCGAACTCAAGCTCCAGCACCCAAGTCCGCACATCTCACCTCAACCTTCTCCAACTATGTCCGGAGCGGGAGGCAAGTGGATGGCCTCCTCCGTGACGGAGGGGCACATCCAGAAGCTGCGCAGCGCCGGATATTTGTCCAGCAACATCGGGCATCGGCTCCCCGACGAGGGAGAGCTCATCCCCACCCCCAGGCCCCATGAGAGGGTAGTATGTCTTACCCATTTCCTCCGCGGACTGGGCTTCCCACTCCATCCCTTTGTCCGGGGGCTCATGTTCTACTATGGCCTGGATTTCCACGATCTGGCCCCGAATTTCATCCTCAACATCTTGGCGTTTATCGTCGTGTGCGAGGCCTTCCTCTGCATCCAGCCCCACTTCGGCTTGTGGCTCAAGACCTTTAGTGTCAAGCCGAAGGTTGTGAAGGGCAGCCAAGCAGAGTGCGGAGGCGCCATGGTGGGTAGGATGTCCAACGTTACTTGGCTTGAGGGCACTTTTGTGGAAACCATTAAGGGGTGGCAATCGGGGTGGTTCTACATCACCGAGCCGCGTGACCCCGAATGGGCAGCGGCCCCCGAATTCAGATCTGGCATCCCCACACGGCTCACCTCCTGGAAAGAGAGCGGCTGGACTTGGGGTGATTCGGAGGATCTGACCGGACTCCAAGCCCGCGTCCAAAAGCTGGTGGACAAGAAGCTCAAGCTTGTCAACGTGGTCCAGGTCATGCTCATCCGCCGGATCCTCCTGTGCCAATGACGAGGCTTCAACATGTGGGAGTTTGATCCGGCGCAGCACCAGACTTTGAGCGGGCTCTTCGACACTACGTACGAAGATGTCTGGAAGGTGCTGTTCAAGGGCGCCGAGGCTCCCGCATCCGCTATCGAAGATCGCGGATTCAGCTCGCAGCGTCCGGCTGACGAGGTAAGCGATTTTGTCCTTTATGGGACACTTGTTTTCCATAGTTTGACTCTATGCGGGATCTAAACTCCCTTTCCTTTGACAGGGCTGGCTGGTGAAGGCCGAGCAGTGTATCTGTCCGGCCCCATTGCCAGAGGACCTAGCGGACGCCCGCCTAATGGGGCTGCTGGCTCCGGCACCCCACGTGGTGCCAGAGAAGAAGGCCAAGAAGAAGGCCACAGGGACTCGGTAGAGTTCCCGTTTTCAGGTGCTATAGGATGACGACTCCGAGGCCAACTCCTCTCACCAAGGTGAGGAGGATAAGAAGAAAGCCTCTCCCCCAGTGGGGGGAGGGAAGAAAAGGAAGGCCTCCCCAACGAGGGAGGCCGAAGGGTCCAAGAAGGGAAAAACTCTTCCCCCGGACTGCTCTGCCAACGCCAGTGACGATGACGAGGACTGGCCTCCAAGGGCCAAGCCCCTGGGGAGATCGTAAGTATCCGGACTCCCGAATAACTTCATGGTTTTTCTTTTTTGCCACACAATGTCTTTCTAATGCCGCATACAACCCTGCAGTCCGCCCAAGGACGATCTGCCCGATTCGTCGAGCGGGTCCTTAGGTGCGTCGGATATGGATTCTCTTCCGACCGCCTCCACCCCCCGTGACACGGACGATGACGAGGTGGGATCCCAGGAAGGGACCCGCTAGGAGGAGGAGGCCCCGGAGGTGTCGCGGGACAACCTCCCGGACTTTGCACCGGACTCGGCTCCGGATCCCATAGCGGCTCTGGAGTCCAGCGGGTGGCGCCTTCGTAAGAAGAGCAAGACCATGACACCGACAGCCTCCGTCCAACCGGAGGCGCCGGATAGCTTGCTGGAGGCGCTCAAGGGCGCCTCCATCAAAGAGGAACACCGCACTGTTATGAGTGCGGTGATTAGAAGGTGCAGCTCGCCAAGAGCGGGCTGACCGAAGCCTGCAGCAGACTTCTAACAGGCTTTGAGGTAAGAATTTTGATATATGTAAAATATTACCGCATAGACAGTAGCCCCTGATGCTCGGTTCGGTGTTTGGAAAGAAAAGCCGGACTGAGGATCTAAAAAGATATACGCAGGAGTCATAAAAAATATGTCAATATGGGATTGCAGGCTGCGCTGCTGACCTCTGCCGCACTGACTGCGGGGGTTAATACTTTGAAGGAAAGCCTCGAGCGGTCCGAGAACGAGCTCGGACGTGCCAAGAAGCAGCTCGAGGACAAGGAAGGTGAGTAACACCTTATTAAAATTGTACCTTACAGAAAAGGATTTTGGTTGCAAAAAGAATGACAAGGATAACGTGGGTATTGCAGGGGCCACTAACGAGGTGGCTACCCTGAAGGAGGCGGTGGCCGCGGCCGAACGCAATGCGGCCGCGGAGCGCACCGAGCGAGAGAAGCAGGAGGCGTGGGTGGCGGAGGTACAACAAGAGCTCCAGGATCTCGTGAAAAAACATGAGAGCCTGGAGCGTGACCCGAAGACTAGAGAGTCTGAGCTTGCAGCGGCTCTTGAGAGTGCCAAAGCCGCTAAGGCTGAAGCTTACCAGGCCCTCCAAGAAATCGAGGCGTTGAAGAAAATAGCAGCGGGTAAGGCATTTTTCATGCAAAGTAAGCATGTGAGTGTTAATTACCTGTTGCTTACCCAAATTCGGAGCTCTCCAGGAGCGTTCGCAGATCTTCCTCGCAGCGTGTTCGATGCTGCCGCATTCTACCGGGCCGAGGAGGGGAGCTCGACGGAGAAGGTCTTCTGGTCTCAGTAGCTCTTGAACCCCAAGATGAGATTACCTGTCGGTCATCAACACTTGCAGTTTTGGCCAATTCTGGCCATTTCATGGACTATTGCTCAGTGATTTGGGGTCCCTGAGTGATTTGCATGATTGATGAACCCGAAGGTGCGTTTATGTATCATTCATCAATAATCCTAGATTTGTCCAATTCTGGGCTCTTTCATGCACTATTACTCACTTTTTTGGGGTCTCCAACTAATTTCCATGGTTGTTGAGCCCCAATGTGTGCTTACGTGTTGGTCGTCAAGACTCGTAGTTTGGGCCGATTCTGGCCTGTTTCTTGGACTATTACTCAGTTTTGGGGTCCCAAAGTGATTTCAACGATTGGCCTGGGGTGCATTTACGTGTCGGTCATGAACACTCCAATTATGGTCGAATTTGGTCCATTTCATGCACTATTACTGAGCGTTTTTGGGGCCCAGAGCGATTTCCACGATTGACGATCCCAGGGTGCATTTACGTGTCTGTCATCAACACTAACAGTTTTGGCCAATTCTGACTTGTTTCGTGGACTATTACCCACCGTTTTGGGGTCCCAAAGAGATTTCCATAGTTGTTGAACCCCAAGGTGTGATTACGTCTCGGTCATCAACACTCATAGTTTTGGCCGATTCTGGCCCGTTTCTTGGACTATTACTCAATGTTTTGGGGTCCCAGAGAAACTTCCACGATTGATGATCCTCGGGGTGCATTTACATGTTCGTCGTCAACACTCATAGTTTTGGCCAATTATGACCCGTTTCGTGGACTTTTACTCACCATTTTGGGGTCCCGGAGTGATTTCGATAGTTGTTGAACCCCAAGGTGTGATTACGTGTCGGTCTTAAACACTCACAGTTTTGGCCGATTCTGGCCCATTTCTTGGACTATTACTCATTTTTGTGGTCCCAAAGTGATTTCAACGATTGGCCTGGGGTGCATTTACGTGCCGGTCATGAACACTCTAATTATGGTCGAATTTGGTCCATTTCATGCACTATTACTGAGCGTTTTTGGGGCCCCAGAGCGATTTCCACGATTGACGATCCCATGGTGCATTTACGTGTCTGTCATCAACACTAACAGTTTTGGCCAATTCTGACTTGTTTCGTGGACTATTACCCACCGTTTTAGGGTCCCAAAGAGATTTCCATAGTTGTTGAACCCCAAGGTGTGATTACGTCTCGGTCATCAACACTCACAGTTTTGGCCGATTCTGGCCCGTTTCTTGGACTATTTCTCAATGTTTTGGGGTCCCAGAGCAACTTCCACGATTGATGATCCTCGGGGTGCATTTACGTGTTCGTCGTCAACACTCATAGTTTTGGCCAATTATGACCCGTTTCGTGGACTTTTACTCACCGTTTTGGGGTCCCGGAGTGATTTCCATAGTTGTTGAACCCCAAGGTGTGATTACGTGTCGGTCATAAACACTCACAGTTTTGGCCGATTCTGGCCTGTTTCTTGGACTATTACTTAGTGTTTTGGAGTCCTAGAGCGATTTCAATGATTGATGGTCCTCGGGTGTGTTTACGTGTCCGTCGTCAACACTCACAGTTTTGGCCAATTCGGACCCGTTTCGTGGACTATTACTCACTGTTTTGGGGTCCCGAAGCGATTTCCATAGCTGTGGAACCCCAAGATGAGATTACGTGTCAGTCATCAACACTCGCAGTTTTGGCCTATTCTGGCCCAATTCATGGACTATTACTCACTGATTTGGGGTCCCTGAGCGATTTCCATGATTGACAAACCCCAAGGTGCGTTTATGTATCGTTCATCAATAATCCTAGATTTGTCCGATTTTGGGCTCTTCGATGGACTATTACTCACTGTTTTGGGGTCCCCAAGCGATTTCCATAGTAGTCGAACCCCAAGGTGTTCTTATATGTTGGTCGTCAAGACTCGCAGTTTGGGCCGATTCTGGCCCGTTTCTTGGATTATTACTCATTTTTGTGGTCCCAAAGTGATTTCCACGATTCATCCAGGGTGCGTTTACGTGTTAGTCATGTACACTCCAATTATGGTTGATTTGGTCCGTTTAATGCACTATTACTGAGTGTTTTCGGGCCTAGAGCGATTTCCACGATTGACGATCCCAGGGTGCATTTACGTGCCTGTCATCAACACTCATAGTTTTTGCCAATTCTGACTTGTTTCATGGACTATTACTCACTGTTTTGGGGTCCCAAAGCGATTTCCATAGTTGTTAAACCCCAAGGTGCAATATCCATGATTGACGAACCCCAAGGTGCGTTGATGTATCATTCATCAATAATCCTAGATTTGTCTGATTCTGGGCACTTTCATGCACTATGACTCACTGTTTTGGGGTCTCCGACCGATTTCCATGGTTGTCAAGCCCCAACATGTGCTTACGTGTTGGTCGTCAAGACTCGCAGTTTGGGCCAATTCTAGTCCGTTTCTTGGACTATTACTTAGTTTTGGGGTCCCTTTGTGATTTCAACGACAGACAAACCCCGGGGTCCGTTTAGGTGTCGGTCATCAACACCGCAATTTATGTCGATTCTGACCTATTTTGTGGACTATTACTCACTGTTTTGGGGTTCCAAAGCGATTTCCGTGGTTGTCAAACCCCAAGGTGTGCTTACGTGTTGGTCGTCAAGACACGCAATTTCGGCCGATCTGGCCAGTTTCTTGGACTATTACTCATTTTTGGGGTCCCATAGTGATTTCCACGATTGACGACCCCTGGGGTGCGATTACGTGTCGGTCATGAACACTCCTATTTTTGGTCGATTTTGGTCCATTTCATGCACTATTACTCAGCGTTTTGGCGCCCCAAAGCGATTTCCATGATTGACGATCCCAGGGTGCATTTACGTGTCTCTCATCAACACTCACAGTTTTGGCCAATTCTGACTTGTTTCCTAGACTATTACTCAACATTTTGGGGTCCCAAAGCGATTTCCATAGTTGTTAAACCCCAAGGTGCGATTACGTCTCGGTCATCAATACTCACAGTTTTGGCCGATTCTGGCCCGTTTCTTGGACTATTACTCAGTGTTTTGGGGTCCCAGGGCAATTTCCACGATTGATGATCCTTGGGGTGCGTTTACGTTTCCGTCGTCAACACTCAGAGTTTTGGCCAATTCTGACCCGTTTCGTGGACTACTACTCATTGTTTTGGGGTCCCGAAGCGATTTCCATAGTTGCTGAACCCCATGGTGCGATTACATGTCGATCATCAACACTCACAGTTTTGGCCGATTCTGGCCTGTTTCTTGGACTATTTCTCAGTGTTTTGGGGTCCCAAAGTGATTTCTATGATTGATGATCCCCGGGGTGCGTTTCCGTGTCCGTCGTCAACACTCACAGTTTTGGCCAATTCTGACCCGTTTCGTGGACTATTACTCACTGTTTTGGGGTCCCGAAGCGATTTCCATAGTTGTTGAACCCCAAGATGAGATTACGTGTCGGTCATCAACACTCGTAGTTTTGGCCGATTCTGGCCCGTTTCAAGAACTATTACTCATTGATTTGGGGTCCCTGAGCGATTTCCATGATATACGAACCCCAAGGTGCTTTTATGTATCATTCATCAATAATCCTAGATTTGTCCGATTCTGGGCTCTTTCATGCACTATTACTCACTGTTTTGGGGTCTCCAACCGATTTCCATGGTTGTCGAGCCCCAACGTGTGCTTACCTTTTGGTCGTCAAGAATCGCAGTTTGGACTGATTCTGGCCCATTTCTTGGGCTATTACTCAGTTTTGGGGTCCCTCAGGGAGTCCTGGATTGAGGGGTGATACGTCTTGAGCTTGCGTTGGTTTTCCTCGAAGAGGAGAGGGTGATCCAGCAATAGTAGCGTAAGTATTTCCCTCAGTTTTTGAGAACCAAGGTATTAATCCAGTAGGAGGCACCTCAACAAGTCCCACAAACCTACACAAACAAATAAAGAACTCGCAACCAACGCAATAAAGGGGTTATCAATCCCTTCACGGCCACTTGCGAAAGTGAGATCTGATAGAGATAGTATGATAACATAAATATATTTTTGGTATTTTATAATATAGATGCAGAAAATAAAGATGCAAATAAAACTAGATTGGAAACAAATATGATAAGAGATAGACCCGGGGGCCATAGGTTTCACTAGAGGATTCTCTCAAGATAGCATAAGTATTACGGTGGGTGAACAAATTACTGTCGAGCAATTGATAGAAAAGCGAATAGTTATGAGATTATCTAGGCATGATCATGTATATAGGCATCACGTCCATAACAAGTAGACCGACACATGCCTGCATCTACTACTATTACTCCACACATCGACCGACTCCTGCCTGCATCTAGAGTATTAAGTTCATAAGAACAGAGTAACGCATTAAGCAAGATGACATGATGTAGAGGGATAAACTCAAGCAATATGATATAAACTCCATCTTGTTATCCTCGATGGCAACAATACAATACATGCCTTGCAACCCTTTCTGTCACTGGGTAAGGACACCGCAAGATTGAACCCAAAGCTAAGCACTTCTCCCATGGCAAGAAAGATCAATCTAGTAGGCCAAACCAAATTGATAATTCGAAGAGACTTGCAAAGATAACTCAATCATACATAAAAGAATTCAGAGAAGATTCAAATATTATTCATAGATAAACTTGATCATAAACCCATAATTCATCGGATCTCGACAAACACACCGCAAAAAGAGATTACATCGAATAGATCTCCACAAGAGAGGGGGAGAACATTGTATTGAGATCCAAAAAGAGAGAAGAAACCATCTAGCTAATAACTATGGACCCGTAGGTCTGTGGTAAACTACTCACAACTCATCGGAGGGGCAAGGATGTTGATGTAGAGGCCCTCCAAGATGAGATCTCGCGGATACAGAAGGTTACGGTGGTGGAAATTGTGTTGTGTCCAGCTCCTGGATGTTTTCGGGGTACGTAGGCTTATATAGGAGGAAGAAGTACGTCGGTGGACGCCCGAGGGGCCCACAAGACAGGGGGCGCGCCCTACAGGAGGGGGCGCGCCCTCCTATCTTGTGGGAGCCTCGGCTGCTTCTTGACTTGCACTCCAAGTCCTCTGGACCATGTTCATTCCAAAAATCATGCTCCCGAAGGTTTCATTCCGTTTGGACTCCGTTTGATATTCCTTTTCTTCGAAATACTGAAATAGGAAAAAAACAGCAATACGGGTTGGGCCTCCGGTTAGTAGGTTAGTCCCAAAAATTATACAATTGTGTAAAATAAAGCCCATAAACATCCAAAAGGGGTAATATAATAGCATGGAACAATCAAAAATTATAGATACGTTGGAGAGGTATCAAGCATCCCCAAGCTTAATTCCTGCTCGTCCTCGAGTAGGTAAATGGTAAAAAAGAAATTTTTGATGTGGAATGCTACCTAGCATAATTCTCAATGTAATTTTCTTTAATGTGCCATGAATATTTAGATCCAAATGATTCAAAATCAAAGTTCATATTGATAAAAGAAATAGTAACACTTCAAGCATACTAATCAGTGTAATCATGTCTTCTCAAAATAACATGGCAAAAGAAAGTTCATCCCTACAAAATCATATAGTTAGGCTATGCTTCATTTTCGTCACACAAAGATGTTCCCAACTTTTATACCCCGATGACAAGCCAAGCAATTGTTTCATACTTAAATAATCTCAAACTTTTTCAACCTTCACGCAATACATGAGCATGAGCCATGGATATAGCACTATGGGTGGAATAGAATATGATGATGGGGATTGTGTGGAGAAGACAAAAAGGAGAAAGTCTCACATTAACGAGGATAATCAACGGGCTATGGAGATGCCCATCAATTGATGTCAACATGAGGAGTAGGGATTGCATGCAATGGACGCACTAGAGCTATAAATGAATGCTCCACAAAAGAAAACTAGTGGGTG
Source organism: Triticum aestivum (assembly GCF_018294505.1). Taxonomy (NCBI): domain Eukaryota; kingdom Viridiplantae; phylum Streptophyta; class Magnoliopsida; order Poales; family Poaceae; genus Triticum; species Triticum aestivum. The sequence continues at coordinate 698,725,613 of NC_057795.1, read as the reverse complement.
TGCATCCAACTTGCTTGCTCATGAAGACCTAGGGCATTTAAGTAAGCCCATCGTAGGAATATACAAACTAAGTTCTATAATGAAAAATTCCCACTAGTATGAAAAAGACAACTTACGGGACTCACTATATGAAAAACATGGTTCTACTTTGAAGCACAATATATGAGACTCACTACATGAAGAACAAGGTGCTACTTTGAAGCACAAGTGTGGAAAAAGAGATAGTAGCATTGCCCTTTTTATTTATTTTATTTTATTTTATTTTTCTTTTTCTTTTTTCCCTTTTTTTCTTTTTTTCTTGGGCCTTTCTTTTTTTTTCTTTGGGCAATGCTCTAAAAATGATGATCATCACACTTCTATTGATTACAACATATGAATTACAACTCGAAACTAGAACAAGATATGACTCTATATGAATGCCTCCGGCGGTGTACCGGGATGGTGTAATGAATCAAGAGTGACATGTATGAAAAATAATGCATGGTGGCTTTGCCACGAATACGATGTTAACTACATGATCATGCTATGGCAATATGGCAAAAGTAATGTATGTCATGATGATAAACGGAACGGTGGAAAGTTGCATGGCAATATATCTCGGAATGGCTATGGAAATGCCATAATAGGTAGGTATGGTGGCTGTTTTGAGGAAGATATAAGGAGGTTTATGTGTGATAGAGCGTATCGTATCACGGGTTTTGGATGCACCGGCGAAGTTTGCACCAACTCTCAAGGTGAGAAAGGGCAATGCACGGTACCGAAGAGGCTAGCAATGGTGGAAAGGTAAAAGTGTGTATAATCCATGGACTCAACATTAGTCAAAAGAACTCATATACTTATTGCAAAAATTTAGAAGTCATCAAAAATCAAGCACTACGCGCATGCTCCTAGGGGGATAGATTGGTAGGAAAAGACCATCGCTCGTCCCCGACCGCCACTCATAAGGATTCACCATCCAGGTACACTTCATGTTTCAAATTTGTTACATAACTTTAACCATACGTGCAGGCTACGGGACTTGCTAACTTCAACACAAGCATTCTTTAAATTCATAATCACCCAACTAGCATGACGTTAATATCACTACCTCCATATCTCAAAACAATTATCAAGTATCAAATTGATCATAGCATCCAATTCCCTTCCTATGATAGTTTTTATTATACCCAACTTGGACGCTCACCATTATAGGACCAAATTTGTAACCAAAGCAAATACCATGATGTTCTAAAAGACTCTCAAAATAATATAAGTGAAGCATGAGATACTAGCAATTTGTATAAAATCAAGCCACCGTCGTGCTCTAAAAAATATAAGTGAAGCACTAGAGCAAAAACTATCAAGCTCAAAAGATATAAGTGAAGCACATAGAGTATTCTAGCAAATTCTAATAAAATAGGCTTATACAAAAAGGTGTGTACAGAAAGGATGATTTTGGTAAACTAAAAAGAAAATACTAATATAATACACGACGCTCCAAGCAAAACACATATCATGTATCGAATAAAAGTATAGCTCCAAGTAAAGTTACCAATGAACGAAGACGAAAGAGGGGATGCCTTCCCGGGGCATGCCCAATCTTAGGCTTTTGGCTATCCTTGAATATTTTGGGGTGCCTTGGGCATCCCCAAGCTTAGTCTCTTGCCACCCTTTATTCCATAGTCCATAAAAGCTTTACCCAAAACTTGAAAACTTCACAACACAAAACTCAACAGGAAATCTTATAAGCTCCGTTAGTGAAAGAAAATAAAACCACCACATAAGTTACTGTAATGAACTCATTATTTATTTATTTTGGTGTTAAACCTACTGTATTCCAACTTCTCTATGGTTTATAAACTATTTTACTAGCCATAGATGCATCAAAATAAGAAAAAAACACACGAAAAACAGAATCTGTCAAAAACAGAACAGTCTATAGCAATCTGTAACTAACGCAAACATATGGAACTCTAAAAATCCTACAAAAATAGGGCGTACTGGCAATTTGTTTATTGATCATCAGCAAAAATAATCAATGCAAAATCACGTTTCTGTGATTTATTGAATTGTTTCTCGTGAGCGCAAAGTTTCTGTTTTTCAGCAGAATCAAATCAACTATCATCATAGTTTATCCTATAGGTTCTACTTGGCACAAACACTAAATAAAACATGAAAACACATCTAAACAGAAAGTAGATGGAAAATTTATTACTAAACAGGAACAAAAACAGAAAACACAAAGGAAAATTGGGTTTCCTCCCAACGAGCGCTAACGTTTAACGCCCCTAGCTAGGCATAAAAGCGAAGATAGATCTTAGTAGTGCCATCTTTGGCACTTGATTCATAAGTAGCCCGCATGATATATTCATAAGGTAATTTGACTTTATTTCTTGGAAAGTGCTCCATGCCTTTCTTTAATTTAAATTGGAATCTAATATTCCCTTCCTTCATACCATTAATCGCGCAAATCGTTCTAAGGAAAGGTCTACCAAGAATAATAGGGCAAGAAAGATTGCAATCTATATCAAGAATGATAAAATCCACGGGCACCAAATTTCTATTTGCAACAGTAAGAACATCATTGATCCTTCCCATTGGCTTTTTAATGGTGGAATCCACAAGGTGCAAATTTAACGAGCAATCATCAAGATCATGGAAACCTAGAATATCACATAATGTTTTCGGAATCATGGAAACACTACCACCCAAATCACACAAAGTAAAACACTCATAATCTTTAATTTAATCTTTATAGTAGGTTTCCACTCATCATTAAGTTTTCTAGGTATAGAAACTTCGAAATTAAGTTTTTCATCATAAGATTGCATCAAGGCATCAACAATATGTTTGGTAAAAGCTTTGTTTTGACTATAAGCATGAAGAGAATTAACAACGGATTGCAACAAGGAAATACAACCTTTTAAAGAACAATTATCATAATCAAATTCCTTGAAAACTGAGATAGTGGGTTCAATGCTATTTAACATTGTGACTTCTCCAATTTTACTTTTACCAAAATTAGCATCAAGATCTAAAAACTCTGAATTCTTGAGACGCCATCTAGGCAAAGTTGATTCATCATCAGTCCCATAATCATCAAAATTCATATTGCAAAACATAGATCTAATAAGAGATACATCAATAACTTTGAGATCATCATCATTATTTTCATGTAAACTAGAAGAACACGCTTTTATAAAGCCATCTTTTTTAGCACACAATCTAGCGGTCCTTTCCTTACAATCATCAATGGAAATTGTCATTGCTTCGAGAGACTCATTGATATCATGCTTAGGATAAGAAGATCTAATTTTAAGAGAATCAACATCAAGCGAAAATCTATCAACGTTCCTAGCCAAATCATCAACTTTGAGCAGTTTTTCTTCAAGCAAAGCATTAAAATTCCTTTGAGAAATCATAAATTCTTTCGCACCATTCTCAAAATCGGAGGGCATATTATTAAAATTACCATAAGTATTATTGTAGGAATTTCCATAATTATTAAAGGAATTACTAGGGAACGTTCTAGCATTAAAGTTTCCTCTATAAGCATTGTTTCCAAAACTATTCCTACCAACGAAATTCACATCCATAGATTCATTATTATTCTATATCAAGGAAGACAAAGGCATATCATTGGGATCAAAAGGAGTGTTTTTAGTAGAAAACAATTTCATAAGTTCATCCATCTTTCCACTCAAAACATTGATTTCTTCTATAGCATGCACTTTTTTACTAGAAGATCTTTCGGTGTGCCATTGAGAATAATTAGCCATAATATTATCAAGAAGTTTTGTAGCATCTCCTTGCGTGATTTCCATAAACATGCCACCCGCACCAGAATCTAAGAGATTTCTAGAGGCAATGTTTAAACCGGCATAAAAATTTTGTATGATCATCCATAAATTCAAACCATGAGTAGGGCAATTGCGCCGCATCAATTTCATTCTTTCCCAAGATTGGGCAACATGCTCATGATCAAGTTTTTTAAAATTCATAATATCGTTCCTAAGAGTGATGATCTTAGCGAGAGGAAAATACTTAGAGATAAAAGCATCTTTGCACTTGTTCCAAGAATCAATACTATTTTTAGGCAAAGACGAAAACCAAACTTTAGCACGATCTCTATTCTTTTGACAATATTGTTATCCGTATCTTTATTCTTTTGCATATCACACAAATCAACAAAGTTGTTTAGATGAGTAGCAGCATCTTCACTAGGAAGGCCGGCGAATTGATCTTTCATAACAAGATTCAGCAAAGCAGCATTGATTTCACAAGACTCAACATCATTAACAGGAGAAATCGAAGTGCTAAGGAAATCATTATTATTGGTATTCGAGAAATCACACAATTTGGTATTATCTTGTGCCATGGCAACAAGTAATCCAACATACAAGCAAACAGAAAAGGCAAGCGGAAAAGAGAGGAGGAGATTGGGAAAGAGGGGGCGAATAAAATGGCAAGGCTAAAGTGGGAAAGAGGAAAACGAGAGGCAAATGGCAAATAATGTAAATACGAGGGAGATGAGTTTCTGATGGGTACTTGATATGTCTTGACTTGAGAGAAGACCTCCCTGGAAACGGCCCCAGAAATAGGCTTATATAGGAGGAAGAAGTACGTCGGTGGACGCCCGAGGGGCCCACAAGACACGGGGCGCGCCATCCTATCTCGTGGGAGCCTTAGCTGCTTCTTGACTTGCACTCCAAGTCCTGTGGATCACGTTCGTTCCAAAAATCATGCTCCTGAAGGTTTCATTCCGTTTGGACTCCGTTTGATATTCCTTTTCTTCAGAATACTGAAATAGGCAAAAAAACAACAATATGGGCTGGGCCTACGGTTAGTAGGTTAGTCCGAAAAATGATATAATTGTGTAAAATAAAGCCCATGAACATCTGAAAGGGGTAATATAATAGCATGGAACAATCAAAAATTATAGATACGTTGGAGACGTATCAAGGGGTCCTCGGACAGCCGGGCTATATACTTTGGTCAGACTGTTGGACTATGAAGATACAAGATTGAAGACTTCATCCCATGTCCGGATGGGACTGTCCTTTGCATGGAAGGCAAGCTTGGCGATTCAGATGTGTAGATCTCCTTCTTTGTAACCGACTCTGTATAGCCCTAGCTCCCTTCGATGTCTATATAAACCAGAGGGTTTGGTCCGCAGGACAACAATAATCATAATCATAGGCTAGCTTCTAGGGTTTAGCCTCTACGATCTCGTGGTAGATCAACTCTTGTAATACTCATATTATCAAGAACAATCAAGCAAGAAGTAGGGTATTACCTCCATCGAGAGGGCCCGAACCTGGGTAAACATCGTATCCCCCACCTCATGTTACCATTAGCCTTAGAAGAACAGTTCGGGACCCCCTACCCGAGATCCGCCGGTTTTGACACCGACATTGGTGCTTTCATTAAGAGTTCCACTGTGTCGTCATGGTAAGGTTTGATGGCTCGCCTCGTTGTCAAGGACAACATTACCTCTGGGGCAGCCCTGGCCCTAGGCCAAACTCTCCGACTAGGAGATTTCGTCATGACCGCCCGATCGGCCATCGCGCCAATGATGACTTCTCAGGTCATCAAAAATAGCCTCCTTGTCAATTCGGAACTTGCCGAACAGATGGATTAGTTGGAGCTCTCTTCCCTGAATGAGTTCTTGGATCACATCGCCGCTCTGGATGTCGCTACGGACTATGATCGTATTGGGCTTAAACCCGACCAAAGGGAGATTAACTCTCCGTCGGCCACCCATCAGATAGAGGTAGTGGAAGAGCAACGCATTGATTCTCCCTCTATTTTGAGGATGAACTATGTCCAGATTTCCGAGCTCCCCGAGCCGGATACCCATTCGCGGGAGGACATGTGTCGGTGTCAAAACCGGCGGATCTCGGGTAGGGGGTCCCGAACTGTGCGTCTAGGCGGATGGTAACAGGAGACAAGGGACACGATGTTTTACCCAGGTTCGGGCCCTCTTGATGGAGGTAAAACCCTACGTCCTGCTTGACTAATATTGATGATGTGTGTTACAAGAGTAGATCTACCACGAGATCAAGGAGGCTAAACCCTAGAAGCTAGCCTATGGTATGATTGTTGTTCGTCCTACGGACTAAAGCCATCCGGTTTATATAGACACCGGAGAGGGCTAGGGTTACACAGAGTTGGTTACAATGGTAGGAGATCTACATATCCGTATCGCCAAGCTTGCCTTCCACGCCAAGGAAAGTCCCATCCGGACACGGGACGAAGTCTTCAATCTTGTATCTTCATAGTCTTGGAGTCCGGCCGATGATGATAGTTCGGCTATCCGGACACCCCCTAGTCCAGGACTCCCTCAGTAGCCCCTGAACCAGGCTTCAATGATGATGAGTCCGACACGCATATTGTCTTTGGCATTGCAAGGCGGGTTCCTCCTCCGAATAATTTATAGAAGATTGTGAACACCATGATAGTGTCCGGCCCTGCAAAATAAATTCCACGTACCATCGTAGAGAGAATTATATTACACAAGTTCAATCTGCTGACGTATTTGGTGGCGTGACGTCACACCACTACCAAGCCTTTACACGAATCGTCTTTATTGTACCACCTCAGTGCGTTTAGCGAAGCAGTTTCCTTGGCACGTCTTGTCGAAGCAGAGATCGTGTTCCCCTTATTCCGGGATTCCCATCAATACAGACATGGGTAACCCAACCGCGCCATTGATTGCGGTGCTTGGGAGATAAGCGAGTTTTATCAGGACGGTGGGGACACATGTTTTTGTCCGCCCATATAAGGGGATAAAGATCCAACCCTTTTACCTGCGCCTTCTTCCTCCTTGGCTTATCCATCTCTGTGAACTCGAGCTCCAGCGCCCAAGTCCGCACATCTCACCTCAACCTTCTCCAACTATGTCCGGAGCGGGAGGCAAGTGGATGGCCTCCTCCGTCACGGAGGGGCACATCCAAAAGCTGCGCAACGCCGGATATTTGTCCAACAACATCGCACATCGGCTCCCCGACGAGGGAGAGCTCATCCCCACCCCAAGGCCCCATGAGAGGGTAGTATGTCTTACCCATTTCCTCCGCGGACTGGGCTTCCCACTCCATCGCTTTGTCCGGGGGCTCATGTTCTACTACGGCCTGGATTTCCACGATCTGGCCCCGAATTTCATCCTCAACATCTTGGCGTTTATCGTCGTGTGTGAGGCCTTCCTCTGCATCCAGCCCCACTTCGGCTTGTGGCTCAAGACCTTTAGTGTCAAGCCGAAGGTTGTGAAGGGCAGCCAAGCAGAGTGCGGAGGCGCCATGGTGGGTAGGATGTCCAACGTTACTTGGCTTGAGGGCACTTTTGTGGAAACCATTAAGGGGTGGCAATCGAGGTGGTTCTACATCACCGAGCCGCGTGACCCCAAATGGGCAGCGGCCCCCGAATTCAGATCTGGCAACCCCACACGGCTCACCTCCTGGAAAGAGAGCGGCTGGACTTGGGGTGATTCGGAGGAGCTGACGGGACTCCAAGCCTGCGTCCAAAAGCTGGTGGACAAGAAGCTCAAGCTTGTCAACGTGGTCCAGGTCATGCTCATCCGCCGGATCCTCCCGTGCCAATGACGGGGCTTCAACATGTGGGAGTTTGATCCGGCGCAGCACCAGACTTTGAGCGGGCTCTTCGACACTACGTACGAAGATGTCTGGAAGGTGCTGTTCAAGGGCGCCGAGGCTCCCGCATCCGCTACCGAAGATCGCGGATTCAGCTCGCAGCATCCAGCTGATGAGGTAAGCGATTTTGTCCTTTACGGGACGCTTGTTTTCCATAGTTTGACTCTATGCGGGATCTAAACTCCCTTTCCTTTGAAAGGGCTGGCTTGTGAAGGCCGAGCAGTGTATCTGTGCGGCCCCATTGCCAGAGGACCCAGCGGACGCCCGCCTAACGGGCCTGCTGGCTTCGGCACCCCACGTGGTGCCGGAGAAGAAGGCCAAGAAGAAGGCCACGGGGACTCGGTAGAGTTCCCGTTTTCAGGTAAAAATATAGGATGACGACTCCGAGGCCGACTCCTCCCACCAAGGTGAGGAGGATAAGAAGAAAGCGTCTCCCCCAGTGGGGGGAGGGAAGAAAAGGAAGGCCTCCCCAACGAGGGAGGCCGAAGGGTCCAAGAAGGGAAAAACTCTTCCCTCGGAGTGCTCTACCAACGCTAGTGACGATGACGAGGACTGGCCTCCAAGGGCCAAGCCCCTGGCGAGATCGTAAGTATCCGGACTCCCGAATAACTTCATGGTTTTTCTTTTTTGCCACACAATGTCTTTCTAATGCCGCATACAACCCTGAAGTCCGCCCAAGGACGATCTGCCCGATTCGTCGAGCGGGTCCTTAGGTGCGTCGGATATGGATTCTCTTCCGACCGCCTCCACCCCCCGTGACACAGACGATCACGAGGTGGGATCCCGGGAAGGGACCCGCTAGGAGGAGGAGGCCCCGGAGGTGTCGCAGGACAACCTCCCGGACTTTGCACCGGACTCGGCTTCGGATCCCATAGCAGCTCTGGAGTCCAGCGGGCGGCCCCTTCGTAAGAAGAGCATGACCGTGACGCCGACAGCCTCCGTCCAACCGGAGGCCCCGGATAGCTTGCTGGAGGCGCTCAAGGGCGCCTCCATCAAAGAGGAACACCGCACTATTATGAGGGCGGTGATTCAGAAGGTGCAGCTCGCCAAGAGCGGGCTGACCGAAGCCTGCAGCAGCCTTCTAACAGGCTTTGAGGTAAGAATATTGATATATGTAAAATAGTACCGCATAGACAGTAGCCCCTGATGCTCGGTTCGGTGTTCAGAAAGAAATGCCGGACTGAGGATCTAAAAAGATATACGCAGGAGTCATAAAAAATATGTCAATATGGGATTGCAGGCTGCACTGCTGACCTCTGCCACACTGACTGCGGGGGTTAATACTTTGAAGGAAAGCCTCGAGCGGTCCGAGAACGAGCTCGGCCATGCCAAGAAGCAGCTCGAGGACAAGGAAGGTGAGTAACACCTTATTAAAATTGTACCTTACAGAAAAGGATTTTGGTTGCAAAAAGAATGACAAGGATAACGTGGGTATTGCAGGGGCCACTAACAAGGTGGCTACCCTGAAGGAGGCGGTGGCCACGGCAGAACGCAATGCGGCCGCGGAGCGCACCGAGCGAGAGAAGCAGGAGGCGCGGGTGGCGGAGGTACAACAAGAGCTCTAGGATCTCATGAAAAAACATGAGAGCCTGGAGCGTGACTCGAAGACTCGAGAGTCTGAGCTTGCAGCGGCTCTTGAGAGTGCCAAAACCGCTAAGGCTGAAGCTTACCAGGCCCTCCAAGAAATCAAGGCGTTGAAGAAAATAGCAGCGGGTAAGGCATTTTTCATGCAAAGTAAGCATGTGAGTGTTAATTACCTGTTGCTTACCCAAATTCAGAGCTCTCCAGGAGCGTTCGCAGATCTTCCTCGCAGCGTGTCCGATGCTGCCGCATTCTACCGGGCCGAGGAGGGGAGCTCGACGGAGAAGGTCTTCTGGTCTCAGTAGCTGTTGAACCCCAAGATGAGATTACCTGTCGGTCATCAACACTCGCAGTTTTGGCCAATTCTGGCCGTTTCATGGACTATTGCTTAGTGATTTGGGGTCCCTGAGCGATTTGCATGATTGATGAACCCGAAGGTGCGTTTATGTATCATTCATCAATAATCCTAGATTTGTCCGATTCTGGGCTCTTTCATGCACTATTACTCACTTTTTTGGGGTCTCCAACTGATTTCCATGGTTGTTGAGCCCCAATGTGTGCTTACGTGTTGGTCGTCAAGACTCGTAGTTTGGGCCGATTCTGGCCTATTTCTTGGACTATTACTCATTTTTGTGGTCCCAAAGTGATTTCAACGATTGGCCTGGGGTGCATTTACGTGTTGGTCATGAACACTCCAATTATGGTCGAATTTGGTCCATTTCGTGCACTATTACTGAGCATTTTTGGGGCCCCAGAGCGATTTCCACGATTGACGATCCCAGGGTGCATTTACGTGTCTGTCATCAACACTAACAGTTTTGGCCAATTCTGACTTGTTTCGTGGACTATTACCCACCGTTTTAGGGTCCCAAAGATATTTCCATAGTTGTTGAACCCCAAGGTGTGATTACGTCTTGGTCATCAACACTCACAGTTTTGGCTGATTCTGGCCCGTTTCTTGGACTATTACTCAATGTTTTGGGGTCCCAGAGCAACTTCCACGATTGATGATCCTCGGGGTGCATTTACGTGTTCGTCATCAACACTCATAGTTTTGGCCAATTATGACCCGTTTCGTGGACTTTTACTCACCGTTTTGGGTTCCTGGAGTGATTTCCATAGTTGTTGAACCCCAAGGTGTGATTACGTGTCGGTCATAAACACTCACAGTTTTGGCCGATTCTGGCCCGTTTCTTGGACTATTACTCAGTGTTTTGGGGTCCCAGAGCGATTTCAATGATTGATGGTCCTCGGGTGTGTTTACGTGTCCGTCGTCAACACTCACAGTTTTGGCCAATTCGGACCCGTTTCGTGGACTATTACTCACTGTTTTGGGGTCCCGAAGCGATTTCCATAGCTGTGGAACCCCAAGATGAGATTACGTGTCAGTCATCAACACTCGCAGTTTTGGCCTATTCTGGCCCGGTTCATGGACTATTACTCACTGATTTGGGGTCCCTGAGCGATTTCCATGATTGACAAACCCCAAGGTGCGTTTATGTATCGTTCATCAATAATCCTAGATTTGTCCGATTCTGGGCTCTTCGATGGACTATTACTCACTGTTTTGGGGTCCCCAAGCGATTTCCATAGTAGTCGAACCCCAAGGTGTTCTTATATGTTGGTCGTCAAGACTCGCAGTTTGGGCCGATTCTGGCCCGTTTCTTGGACTATTACTCATTTTTGTGGTCCCAAAGTGATTTCCACGATTCATCCAGGGTGCGTTTACGTGTTAGTCATGTACACTCCAATTATGGTTGATTTGGTCCGTTTAATGCACTATTACTGAGCGTTTTCGGGCCTAGAGCGATTTCCACGATTGGCGATCCCAGGGTGAATTTACGTGCCTCTCATCAACACTCACAGTTTTTGCCAATTCTGACTTGTTTCATGGACTATTACTCACCGTTTTGGGGTCCCAAAGCGATTTCCATAGTTGTTAAACCCCAAGGTGCGATTACGTCTCAGTCATCAACACTCACAGTTTTGGCCGATTCTGGCCCGTTTCTTGGACTATTACTCAGTGTTTTGGGGTCCCAGAGCGATTTCCACGATTGATGATCCACGGGGTGCATTTACGTGTCCATCGTCAACACTCACAGTTTTGGCCAATTCTGACCCGTTTCGTGGACTACTACTCACCGTTTTGGGGACCCGAAACGATTTCCATAGTTGTTGAACCCCAAGATGAGATTATGTGTCGGTCATCAAGACTCACAGTTTTGGCCGATTCTGCCCCATTTCTTGGACAATTACTCAGTGTTTTGGGGTCCCAGAGCGATTTCCATGATTGATGATCCCCGGGGTGTGTTTACGTGTCCGTTGTCAACACTCACAGTTTTGGCCAATTCTGACCCGTTTAGTGGACTATTACTCACCGTTTTGGGGTCCCGGAGCGATTTCCATAGCTGTTGAACCCCAAGATGAAATTACGTGTCGGTCATCAACACTCGTTGTTTTAGCCGATTCTGGCATGTTTCATGGACAATTACTCGCTGATTTGGGGTCCCTGAGCAATATCCATGATTGACGAACCCCAAGGTGCATTGATGTATCATTCATCAATAATCCTAGATTTGTCGGATTCTGGGCACTTTCATGCACTATTACTCACTGTTTTGGGGTCTCCGACCGATTTCCATGGTTGTCGAGCCCCAACATGTGCTTACGTGTTGGTCGTCAAGACTCGCAGTTTGGGCCGATTCTAGCCCGTTTCTTGGACTATTACTCAGTTTTGAGGTCCCTAAGTGATTTCAACGACAGACAAACCCCGTGGTCCGTTTAGGGGTCGGTCATCAACACTGCAGTTTATGTCGATTCTGACCTATTTTGTGGACTATTACTCACTGTTTTGGGGTTCCAAAGTGATTTCCGTGGTTGTCAAACCCGAAGGTGTGCTTACGTGTTGGTCGTCAAGACTCGCAATTTCGGCCGATCTGGCCAGTTTCTTGGACTATTACTCATTTTTGGGGTCCCATAGTGATTTCCACGATTGACGACCCCTGGGGTGCGATTACGTGTCGGTCATGAACACTCCTATTTTTGGTCGATTTTGGTCCATTTCATGCACTATTACTCAGCGTTTTGGCGCCCCAAAGCGATTTCCATGATTGACGATCCAAGGGTGCATTTACGTGTCTCTCATCAACACTAACAGTTTTGGCCAATTCTGACTTGTTTCCTAGACTATTACTCAACATTTTGGGGTCCCAAAGCGATTTCCATAGTTGTTAAACCCCAAGGTGCGATTACGTCTCGGTCATCAATACTCACAGTTTTGGCCGATTCTGGCCCGTTTCTTGGACTATTACTCAGTGTTTTGGGGTCCCAGAGCGATTTCCACGATTGATGATCCTTGGGGTGCGTTTACGTTTCCGTCGTCAACACTCAGAGTTTTGGCCAATTCTGACCCGTTTCGTGGACTACTACTCATTGTTTTGGGGTCCCAAAGCGATTTCCATAGTTGCTGAACCCCAAGGTGCAATTACGTGTCGATCATCAACACTCACAGTTTTGGCCAATTCTGGCCTGTTTCTTGGACAATTACTTAGTGTTTTGGGGTCCCAGAGTGATTTCTATGATTGATGATCCCCGGGGTGCATTTTCGTGTCCGTCGTCAAAACTCACAGTTTTGGCCAATTCTTACCCGTTTCGTGGACTATTACTCACCGTTTTGGGGTCCCGGAGCGATTTCCATAGCTGTTGAACCCCAAGATGAAATTACGTGTCGGTCATCAACACTCGTTGTTTTAGCCGATTCTGGCCTGTTTCATGGACAATTACTCGCTGATTTGGGGTCCCTGAGCAATATCCATGATTGACGAACCCCAAGGTGCATTGATGTATCATTCATCAATAATCCTAGATTTGTCTGATTCTGGGCACTTTCATGCACTATTACTCACTGTTTTGGGTTCTCCGACCGATTTCCATGGTTGTCGAGCCCCAACATGTGCTTACATGTTGGTCGTCAAGAATCGCAGTTTGGGCCGATTCTAGCCCGTTTCTTGGACTATTACTCAGTTTTGGGGTCCCTAAGTGATTTCAACGACAGACAAACCCCGGGGTCCGTTTAGGTGTCGGTCATCAACACCGCAGTTTATGTCGATTCTGACCTATTTTGTGGACTATTACTCACTGTTTTGGGGTTCCAAAGCGATTTCCGTGGTTGTCAAACTCCAAGGTGTGCTTACGTGTTGGTCGTCAAGACTCGCAATTTCGGCCGATCTGGCCAGTTTCTTGGACTATTACTCATTTTTGGGGTCCCATAGTGATTTCCACGATTGACGACCCCTGGGGTGCGATTACGTGTCGGTCATGAACACTCCTATTTTTGGTCGATTTTGGTCCATTTCATGCACTATTACTCAGCTTTTTGCGCCCCAAAGCGATTTCCATGATTGACGATCCCAGTGTGCATTTACGTGTCTCTCATCAACACTCACAGTTTTGGCCAATTCTGACTTGTTTCCTAGACTATTACTCAACATTTTGGGGTCCCAAAGCGATTTCCATAGTTGTTAAACCCCAAGGTGCGATTACGTCTCGGTCATCAATACTCACAGTTTTGGCCGATTCTGGCCCGTTTCTTGGACTATTACTCAGTGTTTTGGGGTCCCAAAGCGATTCCCACGATTGATGATCCTTGGGGTGCGTTTACGTTTCCGTCGTCAACACTCAGTGTTTTGGCCAATTCTGACCCGTTTCGTGGACTACTACTCATTGTTTTGGGGTCCCAAAGCGATTTCCATAGTTGCTGAACCCCAAGGTGCAATTACGTGTCGATCATCAACGCTCACAGTTTTGGCCGATTCTGGCCTGTTTCTTGGACAATTACTCAGTGTTTTGGGGTCCCAGAGTGATTTCTATGATTGATGATCCCCGGGGTGCATTTTCGTGTCCGTCGTCAACACTCACAGTTTTGGCCAATTCTTACCCGTTTCGTGGACTATTACTCACCGTTTTGGGGTCCCGGAGCGATTTCCATAGCTGTTGAACCCCAAGATGAAATTACGTGTCGGTCATCAACACTCGTTGTTTTAGCCGATTCTGGCCTGTTTCATGGACAATTACTTGCTGATTTGGGGTCCCTGAGCAATATCCATGATTGACGAACCCCAAGGTGCATTGATGTATCATTCATCAATAATCCTAGATTTGTCTGATTCTGGGCACTTTCATGCACTATTACTCACTGTTTTGGGTTCTCCGACCGATTTCCATGGTTGTCGAGCCCCAACATGTGCTTACATGTTGGTCGTCAAGAATCGCAGTTTGGGCCGATTCTAGCCCGTTTCTTGGACTATTACTCAGTTTTGGGGTCCCTAAGTGATTTCAACGACAGACAAACCCCGGGGTCCGTTTAGGTGTCGGTCATCAACACCGCAGTTTATGTCGATTCTGACCTATTTTGTGGACTATTACTCACTGTTTTGGGGTTCCAAAGCGATTTCCGTGGTTGTCAAACCCCAAGGTGTGCTTACGTGTTGGTCGTCAAGACTCGCAATTTCGGCCGATCTGGCCAGTTTCTTGGACTATTACTCATTTTTGGGGTCCCATAGTGATTTCCACGATTGACGACCCCTGGGGTGCGATTACGTGTCGGTCATGAACACTCCTATTTTTGGTCGATTTTCGTCCATTTCATGCACTATTACTCAGCTTTTTGGCGCCCCAAAGCGATTTCCATGATTGACGATCCCAGGGTGCATTTACGTGTCTCTCATCAACACTCACAGTTTTGGCCAATTCTGACTTGTTTCCTAGACTATTACTCAACATTTTGGGGTCCCAAAGCGATTTCCATAGTTGTTAAACCCCAAGGTGCGATTACGTCTCGGTCATCAATACTCACAGTTTTGGCCGATTCTGGCCCGTTTCTTGGACTATTACTCAGTGTTTTGGGGTCCCAAAGCGATTCCCACGATTGATGATCCTTGGGGTGCGTTTACGTTTCCGTCGTCAACACTCAGTGTTTTGGCCAATTCTGACCCGTTTTGTGGACTACTACTCATTGTTTTGGGGTCCCAAAGCGATTTCCATAGTTGCTGAACCCCAAGGTGCAATTACGTGTCGATCATCAACACTCATAGTTTTGGCCGATTCTGGCCTGTTTCTTGGACTATTTCTCAGTGTTTTGGGGTCCCAAAGTGATTTCTATGATTGATGATCCCCGGGGTGTGTTTCCGTGTCCGTCGTCAACACTCACAGTTTTGGCCAATTCTGACCCGTTTCGTGGACTATTACTCACTGTTTTGGGGTCCCGAAGCGATTTCCATAGCTGTTGAACCCCAAGATTGTTGGAAATATGCCCTAGAGGCAATAATAAATTGATTATTATTATATTTCCTTGTTCATGATAATCGTTTATTATCCATGCTAGAATTGTATTGATAGGAAACTCAGATACATGTGTGGATACATAGACAACACCATGTCTCTAGTAAGCCTCTAGTTGACTAGCTCGTTAATCAATAGATGGTTACGGTTTCCTGACCATGGACATTGGATGTCGTTGATAACGGGATCACATCATTAGGAGAATGATGTGATGGACAAGACCCAATCCTAAGCCTAGCACAAGATCATGTAGTTCGTATGCTAAAGCTTTTCTAATGTCAAGTATCATTTCCTTAGACCATGAGATTGTGTAACTCCCGGATACCGTAGGAGTGCTTTGGGTGTGCCAAACGTCACAACGTAACTGGGTGGCTATAAAGGTACACTACGGGTATCTCTGAAAGTGTCTGTTGGGTTGGCACGAATCGAGATTGGGATTTTGTCACTCCGTGTAAACGGAGAGGTATCTCTGGGCCCACTCGGTAGGACATCATCATAATGTGCACAATGTGATCAAGGAGTTGATCACGGGATGATGTGTTGCGGAACGAGTAAAGAGACTTGCCGGTAACGAGATTGAACAAGGTATCGGTATACCGACGATCGAATCTCGGGCAAGTACCATACCGTTAGACAAAGGGAATTGTATACGGGATTGATTGAGTCCTTGACATCGTGGTTCATCCGATGAGATCATCGTGGAACATGTGGGAGCCAACATGGGTATCCAGATCCCGCTGTTGGTTATTGACCGGAGAACATCTCGGTCATGTCTGCATGTCTCCCGAACCCGTAGGGTCTACACACTTAAGGTTCGATGACGCTAGGGTTATAAAGGAAGTTTGTATGTGGTTACCGAATGTTGTTCGGAGTCCCGGATGAGATCCCGGACGTCACGAGGAGTTCCGGAATGGTCCGGAGGTAAAGATTTATGTATAGGAAGTCCTGTTTCGGCCATCGGGACAAGTTTCGGGGTCATCGGTATTGTACCGGGACCACCGGAAGGGTCTCGGGGGCCCACCGGGTGGGGCCACCTGCCCCGGGGGCCACATGGGCTGTAGGGAGTGCGCCTTGGCCTACATGGGCCAAGGGCACCAGCCCCAAGAGGCCCATGCGCCTAGGGAACCCTAGAGGGAAGAGTCCTCAAGGGGGAAGGCACCTCCGAGGTGCCTTGGGGAGGATGGACTCCTCCCCCCCTCCTTAGCCGCACCCCTTTCTTGGAGTAGGGGGCAAGGCTGCGCCTCCCCCTTCTCCCCTGCCCCTATATATAGTGGAGGGGAGGGAGGGCATCCATACCTGAGCCCTTGGCGCCTCCCTCCCTCCCGTGACACCTCCTCCTCTCCCGTAGGTGCTTGGCGAAGCCCTGCAGGATTGCCACGCTCCTCCATCACCACCACGCCGTTGTGCTGCTGCTGGATGGAGTCTTCCTCAACCTCTCCCTCTCTCCTTGCTGGATCAAGGCGTGGGAGACATCGTCGAGTTGTACGTGTGTTGAACGCGGAGGTGCCGTCCGTTCGGCACTAGGATCATCGGTGATCTGAATCACGACGAGTACGACTCCATCAACCCCGTTCACTTGAACGCTTCCTCTTAGCGATCTACAAGGGTATGTAGATGCACTCTCCTTACTACTTGTTGCTAGTCTCTCCATAGATAGATCTTGGTGTTACGTAGGAAAATTTTGAATTTCTGCTACGTTCCCCGACAGTGGCATCATGAGCTAGGTCTATTGGGTAGATTCTTTGCACGAGTAGAACACAAAGTAGTTGTGGGCGTCGATATTGTTCAATATGCTTGCCGTTACTAGTCTTATCTTGATTCGGCGGCATCGTGGGATGAAGCGGCCCGGACCAACCTTACACGTACGCTTACGTGAGACCGGTTCCACCGACAAACATGCACTAGTTGCATAAGGTGGCTGGCGGGTGTCTGTCTCTCCCACTTTAGACGGATCGGATTCGATGAAAAGGGTCCTTATGAAGGGTAAATAGCAATTGGCATATCACGTTGTGGTTCATGCGTAGGTAAGAAACGTTCTTGCTAGAAACCCATAGCAGCCACGTAAAACATGCAAACAACAATTAGAGGACGCCATAGGAGTTGTCTTTATTTATTTGTGACATGCGTGTCAACTTAAACGTCATGTAATTACTTTACTTTATTGCTAACCGTTAGCCATAGTAGTAGAAGTAATAGTTGGCGAGGCAACTTCATGAAGACACGATGATGGAGATCATGATGATGGAGATCATGGTGTCATGCCGGTGACGATGATGATCATGGAGCCCCGAAGATGGAGATCAAAAGGAGCAAAGTTATGATGGCCATATCATGTCACTATTTGATTGCATGTGATGTTTATCATGTTTATACATCTTATTTGCTTAGAACGACGGTAGTAAATAAGATGATCCCTTACAACAATTTCAAGAAGTGTTCTCCCCTAACTGTGCACCGTTGCGACAGTTCGCTGTTTCAAAACATCACGTGATGATCGGGTGTTTTATTCAGACGTTCAAATACAACGGGTGTTGACGAGCCTAGCATGTACAGACATGGCCTCGGAACACACGCGAAACACTTAGGGTTAACTTGATGAGCCTACCATGTACAGACATGGCCTCGGAACACGGAGACCGAAAGGTCGAGCATGAGTCGTATAGAAGATACGATCAACACGAAGATGTTCACCGATGATGACTAGTCCGTCTCACGTGATGATCGGACACGGCCTAGTTTGACTCGGATCATGTAATCACTTAGATGACTAGAGGGATGTCTATCTGAGTGGGAGTTCATAAGATGAACTTAATTATCCTGAACATAGTCAAAAGGTTTTTGCAAATGATGTCGTAGCTCACGCTATAGTTCTACTGTTTAGATATGTTCCTAGAGAAAATATAGTTGAAAGTTGATAGTAGCGATTATGCGGACAGTAGAAAGCTTATGTCCTTAATGCACCGCTCAGTGTGCTGAACCCCAAACATCGTTTGTGGATGTTGCGAACATCTGACATACACGTTTTGATATCTACGTGATAGTTCAGTTAAACGGTTTAGAGTTGAGGCACCACAGACGTTTTTGAAACATCACGAAACATATGAGATGTTTTGAGGGCTGAAATTGGGATTTCAGGCTCGTGCCCATGTCAAGAGGTATAAGACCTCCGATGACTTTCTTAAACCTGCAAACTAAGGAGAAAAGCTCAATAGTTGTGCTTGTGCTCAGATTGTCTGAGTACAACAATCGCTTGAATCGAGTGGGAGTTGTCTTCCAGATAAGACAGTGATGGTTCTCCGAAGTCATTACCACCAAGCTGCTAGAGCTTCGTGATGAACTATAATATATCAGGGACATATATGATGATCCTTGAGATACTCGCGATGTTTGACACCGCGAAAGTAGAAATCAAGAAGGAGCATCAATTGTTGATGGTTGGTGAAACCACTAGTTTCAAGAAGGGCAAGGGCAAGAAGGGATACTTCATGAAACGGCAAATCAGCTGCTGCTCTAGTGAAGAAACCCAAGGTAAAACCCAAACCCGAGACTAAGTGCTTCTGTAATAAGGGGAACAACCACTAGAGCAGAATTACCCTAGATACTTGGTAGATAAGAAGGCTGGCAAGGTCGATAGAAGTATATTGGATATACATTGTGTTAATGTGTACTTTGCTAGTACTCCTAGTAGCACCAGGGTATTAGATATCGGTTTGGTTGCTAAGTGTTAGTAACTCGAAACAAAAGGCTACGGAATAAACGGAGACTAGCTAAAGGTGAGTTGACGATATGTGTTGGAAGTTTTTCCAAGCTTGATATGATCAAGCATCGCACGCTCCCTCTACCAAAGAGATTGGTGTTAAACCTAAATAATTGTTATTTGGTGTTTGCGTTGAGCATAGACATGATTGGATTACGTCTATCGCATACGGTTATTCATTTAAGGAGAATAATGGTTACTCTGTTTATTTGAATAATACCTTCAATGGTCTTACACCTAAAATGAATGGTTTATTAAATCTCGATCGTAGTGATACACATGTTCATGCCAAAAGATAGTAATGATAGAACCACCTACTTGTGGCACTGCCACGTAAGTCATATCGGTATAAAACGCATGAAGAAGCTCCATATTGATGGATCTTTGGGCTCACTCGTTTTTGAAAAGTTTGAGACATGCGAACCATGTCTATTGGTGTATATGCATGAAGAAACTCCATGCAAATGGACCGTTTTTGACTCACTTGATTTTGAATCACTTGGGACATGCAAATCATACCACATGGGCAAGATGACTGAAAAGCCTCATTTTCAGTAAGATGGAACAAGATAGCAACTTGTTGGAAGCAACACATTTTGATGTGTGCAGTCCAATGAGTGCTGAGGCATGCAGTGAATATCGTTATGTTCTTACTTCACAGATGATTCGAGTAGATGTTGAGAATATTTACTTGATGAAACACAAGTCTGAATTATTGAATGGTTCAAGTAATTTCAGAGTGAAGTAGAAGATCATTGTGACAAGAGGATAAAATGTCTATGATATGATCATAGAGATGAGTATCTGAGTTACGAGTTTTGGCACACAATTAAGACATTGTGGAAATTGTTTCACAACTGATACAGCCTGGAACACCGTAGTGTGATGGTGTGTCCAAACGTCATAGTTGCACCCTATTGGATATGGTGCATACCATGATGTCTCTTATCGAGTTACCACTATAGTTTATGGGTTAGGCATTAAAGACAACCACATTCACTTTACATAGGGCACCACATAATTCCGATGAGATGACACCATATGAACTATGGTTTAGAGAAACCTAAGCTGTCATTTCTTAGAAGTTTGGGGCTGCGACGCTTATGTGAAAAAGGTTTCAGGTTGATAAGCTCGAACCCAAAGCGGATAAAATGCATCTTCATAGGACACCCAAAACAGTTGGGTATACCTCCTGTCTCAGATCCGAAAGCAATAAGGGATTGTTTCTAGAATCGGGTCCTTTCTCGAGGAAAGGTTTCTCTCGAAAGAGTTGAGTGGGAGGATGGTGGAGACTTGATGAGGTTATTGAACCGTCACTTCAACAAGTGTGTAGCAGGGCACAGGAAGTTGTTCCTGTGGCACGTACACCAACTGAAGTGGAAGCTTATGATAGTGATCATGAAACTTCGGATCGAGTCACTACCAAACCTCGTGGGATGACAAGGATGCGTACTACTTCAGAGTGGTACGTAATCCTGTCTTGGAAGTCATGTTGCTGGACAACAATGAACTTACGAGCTATGGAGAAGCGATGGTGGGCCCGGATTCCGATAAATGGCTCAAGGCCATAAAACCCGAGAGAGGATCCATGTATGAAAACAAAGTGTAGACTTTGGAAGAACTACTTGATGGTCGTAAGGCTGTTAGGTACATATGGATTTTTGAAAGGAAGACAGACAATGATGGTAAGTGTCACCATTGAGAAAGCTCGACTTGTCGTTAAGATGTTTTTCGACAAGTTCAAGGAGTTGACTACGATGAGACTTTCTCACTCGTAGCGATGCTAAGAGTCTGTTGGAATTATATTAGCAATTACTGCATTATTTATGAAATCATGCAGATAGGATGTCAAAACATTGTTTCCTCGACGATTCTTGAGGAAAGGTTGTATGTGATACAACCGGAAGGTTTTGTCTATCCTGAAATATGCTAATAAGTATGCAAAGCTCCAACAATCCTTCTGAGGACTGGAGTAGGCATCTCGGAGTTGGAATGTATGCTTTGATGATGATCAAAGATTTTGGGTGTATACAAAGTTTATGAGAAACTTGTATTTCCAAAGAAGTGAGTGGGAGCACTATAGAATTTCTGATGAGTATATGTTGTTGACATATTAATGATCAGAAATGACGTAGAATTTCTGGAAAGCATATAGGGTTATTTGGAAAGTGTTTTCAATGGAAAACCTGGATTAAGCTACTTGAACATTGAGCATCAAGATCTATAAGGATAGATCAAAACGCTTAATAGTACTTTCAAATGAGCACATGCCTTGACGTGATCTTGAAGGTGTTCAAGATGGATCAGTCAAAGAAGGAGTTCTTGCCTGAGTTGTAAGGTATGAAGTTAAGACTTAAAGCTCGACCATGGCAGAATAGAGAGAAAGGAACGAAGGTCGTCCCCTATGCTTAAGACATAGGCTCTACAGTATGCTATGCTGTGTACCGCACCTGAAGTGTGCTTTACCATGAGTCAGTCAAGGGGTACAAGGGTGATCCAAGAATGGATCGCAGGACAGCAGTCAAAGTTATCCTTAGTAACTAGTGGACTAAGGAATTTTCTCAATTATGGAGGTGGTAAAAGAGTTTGTCGTAAAGGGTTACGTCGAGGCAAGCTTAACACCTGTCCGGATAGCTCTGAGTAGAGATACCGGATACGTATATTGGAGCAACAATTTAGAATAGCTCCAAGTAGAACAGTTATTTGGAATAGCTCCAAATAGAACGTGGTAGCTGCATCTAGGAGACGACATAGAGATTTGTAAAGCACACACGGATCTGAAAGGTTCAGACCCGTTGACTATAACCTCTCTCACAAGCATAACATGATCAAACCCAGAACTCATCGAGTGTTAATCACATGGTAAATGTGAACAAGATTATTGACTCTAGTAAACTCTTTGGGTGTTAGTCACTTGGGGATGTGACCTTGAGTGTTAATCACATATCGATGTGAACTAGATTATTGACTCTAGTGCAAGTGGGAGACTGTTGGAAATATGCCCTAGAGGCAATAATAAATTGATTATTATTATATTTCCTTGTTCATGATAATCGTTTATTATCCATGCTAGAATTGTATTGATAGGAAACTCAGATACATGTGTGGATACATAGACAACACCATGTCCCTAGTAAGCCTCTAGTTGACTAGCTCGTTAATCAATAGATGGTTACGGTTTCCTGACCATGGACATTGGATGTCGTTGATAACGGGATCACATCATTAGGAGAATGATGTGATGGACAAGACCCAATCCTAAGCCTAGCACAAGATCATGTAGTTCATATGCTAAAGCTTTTCTAATGTCAAGTATCATTTCCTTAGACCATGAGATTGTGTAACTCCCGGATACCGTAGGAGTGCTTTGGGTGTGCCAAACGTCACAACGTAACTGGGTGGCTATAAAGGTACACTACGGGTATCTCTGAAAGTGTCTGTTGGGTTGGCACGAATCGAGATTGGGATTTTGTCACTCCGTGTAAACGGAGAGGTATCTCTGGGCCCACTCGGTAGGACATCATCATAATGTGCACAATGTGATCAAGGAGTTGATCACGGGATGATGTGTTGCGGAACGAGTAAAGAGACTTGCCGGTAACGAGATTGAACAAGGTATCGGTATACCGACGATCGAATCTCGGGCAAGTACCATACCGTTAGACAAAGGGAATTGTATACGGGATTGATTGAGTCCTTGACATCGTGGTTCATCCGATGAGATCATCGTGGAACATGTGGGAGCCAACATGGGTATCCAGATCCCGCTGTTGGTTATTGACCGGAGAACATCTTGGTCATGTCTGCATGTCTCCCGAACCCGTAGGGTCTACACACTTAAGGTTCGATGACGCTAGGGTTATAAAGGAAGTTTGTATGTGGTTACCGAATGTTGTTAGGAGTCCCGGATGAGATCCCGGACGGCACGAGGAGTTCCAGAATGGTCCGGAGGTAAAGATTTATATATAGGAAGTCCTGTTTCGGCCATCGGGACAAGTTTCGGGGTCATCGGTATTGTACCGGGACCACCGGAAGGGTCCCGGGGGCCCACCGGGTGGGGCCACCTGCCCCGGGGGCCACATGGGCTGTAGGGAGTGCGCCTTGGCCTACATGGGCCAAGGGCACCAGCCCCAAGAGGCCCATGCACCTAGGGAACCCTAGAGGGAAGAGTCCTCAAGGGGGAAGGCACCTCCGAGGTGCCTTGGGGAGGATGGACTCCTCCCCCCCTCCTTAGCCGCACCCCTTTCTTGGAGTAGGGGGCAAGGCTGCGCCTCCCCCTTCTCCCCTGCCCCTATATATAGTGGAGGGGAGGGAGGGAATCCATACCTGAGCCCTTGGCGCCTCCCTCCCTCCCGTGACACCTCCTCCTCTCCCGTAGGTGCTTGGCGAAGCCCTGCAGGATTGCCACGCTCCTCCATCACCACCACGCCGTTGTGCTGCTGCTGGATGGAGTCTTCCTCAACCTCTCCGTCTCTCCTTGCTGGATCAAGGCGTGGGAGACATCGTCGAGCTGTACGTGTGTTGAACGCGGAGGTGCCGTCCGTTCGGCACTAGGATCATCGGTGATCTGAATCACGACGAGTACGACTCCATCAACCCCGTTCACTTGAACGCTTCCGCTTAGCGATCTACAAGGGTATGTAGATGCACTCTCCTTACTACTCGTTGCTGGTCTCTCCATAGATAGATCTTGGTGTTACGTAGGAAAATTTTGAATTTCTGCTACGTTCCCCGACAGAGATGAGATTACGTGTCGGTCATCAACACTCGCAGTTTTGGCCGATTCTGGCCCGTTTCAAGAACTATTACTCACTGATTTGGGGTCCGTGAGCGATTTCCATGATTGCCGAACCCCAAGGTGCTTTTATGTATCATTCATCAATAATCCTAGATTTGTCCGATTCTGGGCTCTTTCATGCACTATTACTCACTGTTTTGGGGTCTCCAACCGATTTCCATGGTTGTCGAGCCCCAACGTGTGCTTACGTGTTGGTCGTCAAGACTCGCAGTTTGGACTGATTCTGGCCCGTTTCTTGGGCTATTACTCAGCTTTGGGGTCCCTCAGGGAGTCCTGGATTGAGGCGTGATACGTCTTGAGCTTGCGTTGGTTTTCCTCTAAGAGGAGAGGGTGATCCAGCAATAGTAGCGTAAGTATTTCCCTCAGTTTTTGAGAACCAAGGTATTAATCCAGTAGGAGGCTCCTCAACAAGTCCCACAAACCTACAGAAACAAATAAAGAACTCGCAACCAACGCAATAAAGGGGTTGTCAATCCCTTCACGGCCACTTGCGAAAGTGAGATCTGATAGATATAGTATGATAACATAAATATATTTTTGGTATTTTATAATATAGATGCAGAAAATAAAGATGCAAATAAAACTAGATTGGAAACAAATATGATAAGAGATAGACCCGGGGGCCATAGGTTTCACTAGAGGATTCTCTCAAGATAGCATAAGTATTACGGTGGGTGAACAAATTACTATCGAGCAATTGATAGAAAAGCGAATAGTTATGAGATTATCTAGGCATGATCATGTATATAGGCATCACGTCCATAACATGTAGACCGACTCATGCCTGCATCTACTACTATTACTCCACACATCGACCGACTCCTGCCTGCATCTAGAGTATTAAGTTCATAAGAACAGAGTAACACATCAAGCAAGATGACATGATGTAGAGGGATAAACTCAAGCAATATGATATAAACCCCATCTTGTTATCCTCGATGGCAACAATACAATACATGCCTTGCAACCCTTTCTGTCACTGGGTAAGGACACCGCAAGATTGAACCCAAAGCTAAGCACTTCTCCCATGGCAAGAAAGATCAATCTAGTAGGCCAAACCAAATTGATAATTCGAAGAGACTTGCAAAGATAACTCAATCATACATAAAAGAATTCAGAGAAGATTCAAATATTATTCATAGATAAACTTGATCATAAACCCACAATTCATCGGATCTCGACAAACACACCGCAAAAAGAGATTACATCGAATAGATCTCCACAAGAGAGGGGGAGAACATTGTATTGAGATCCAAAAAGAGAGAAGAAGCCATCTAGCTAATAACTATGGACTCGTAGGTCTGTGGTAAACTCTTCACAACTCATCGGAGGGGCAAGGATGTTGATGTAGAGGCCCTCCATGGTCGATTCCCCTTCCGGCAGAGTGCCGGCGAAG
The DNA here is from genome assembly GCF_018294505.1 of Triticum aestivum. NCBI lineage: Eukaryota > Viridiplantae > Streptophyta > Magnoliopsida > Poales > Poaceae > Triticum > Triticum aestivum. The sequence continues at coordinate 698,700,117 of NC_057795.1, read as the reverse complement.
GCTCCAAGATGAGATCTCGCGGATACAGAAGGTTACGGTGGTGGAAACTGTGTTTTGTCCTGCTCCTGGATGTTTTCAGGGTACGTAGGCTTATATAGGAGGAAGAAGTACGTCGGTGGACGCCCGAGGGGCCCACGAGACAGGGGGGCGCGCCCTCCTATCTCGTGGGAGCCTTGGCTGCTTCTTGACTTGCACTCTAAGTCCTCTGGATCACGTTCGTTCCAAAAATCACGCTCCCGAAGGTTTCATTCCGTTTGGACTCCGTTTGATATTCCTATTCTTCGAAATACTGAAATAGGAAAAAAACAGCAATACGGGCTGGGCCTCCGGTTAGTAGGTTAGTCCCAAAAATTATACAATTGTGTAAAATAAAGCCCGTAAACATCCAAAAGGGGTAATATTATAGCATGGAACAATAAAAAATTATAGATACATTGGAGAGGTATCAAGCATCCCCAAGCTTAATTCCTGCTCGTCCTCGAGTAGGTAAATGGTAAAAAAGAAATTTTTGATGTGGAATGCTACCTAGCATAATTCTCAATGTAATTTTCTTTAATGTGGCATGAATGTTTAGATCCAAATGATTCAAAGTAAAAGTTCATATTGATAAAAGAAATAGTAACACTTCAAGCATACTAATCAGTGTAATCATCTCTTGTCAAAATAACATGGCAAAAGAAAGTTCATCCCTACAAAATCATATAGTTAGGCTATGCTTCATTTTCGTCACACAAAGATGTTCCCAACTTCTATACCCCGATGACAAGCCAAGCAATTGTTACATACTTAAATAATCTCAAACTTTTTCAACCTTCACGCAATACATGAGCGTGAGCCATGGATATAGCACTATGGGTGGAATAGAATATGATGATGGGGATTGTGTGGAGAAGACAAAAAAGGAGAAAGTCTCACATTGACGAGGATAATCAACGGGCTATGGAGATGCCCATCAATTGATGTCAACATGAGGAGTAGGGATTGCATGCAATGGATGCACTAGAGCTATAAATGAATGCTCAACAAAAGAAAACTAGTGGGTGTGCATCCAACTTGCTTGCTCACGAAGACCTAGGACATTTGAGTAAGCCCATCGTAGGAATATACAAGCCAAGTTCTATAATGAAAAATTCCCACTACTATGAAAAAGACAACTTATGGGACTCACTATATGAAAAACATGGTGCTACTTTGAAGCACAATATATGAGACTCACTACATGAAGAACAAGGTGCTACTTTGAAGCACAAGTGTGGAAAAAGAGATAGTAGCATTGCCCTTTTTATTTATTTTATTTTATTTTCTTTTCCTTTTTTTCCCTTTTTTTCTTTTTTTTCTTGGGCCTTTCTTTTTTTTTCTTTGGGCAATGCTCTAAAAATGATGATCATCACACTTCTATTGATTACAACATATGAATTACAACTCGAAACTAGAACAAGATATGACTCTATATGAATGCCTCCGGCGGTGTACCGGGATGGTGTAATGAATCAAGAGTGACATGTATGAAAAATAATGCATGGTGGCTTTGCCACGAATATGATGTTAACTGCATGATCATGCTATGGCAATATGACAAAAGTAATGTATGTCATGATGTTAAACGGAACGGTGGAAAGTTGCATGGCAATATATCTCGGAATGGCTATGGAAATGCCATAATAGGTAGGTATGGTGGCTGTTTTGAGGAAGATATAAGGAGGTTTATGTGTGATAGAGCATATCGTATCACGGGTTTTGGATGCACCGGCGAAGTTTGCACCAACTCTCAAGGTGAGAAAGGGCAATGCACGGTACCGAAGAGGCTAGCAATGGTGGAAAGGTAAAAGTGTGTATAATCCATGGACTCAACATTAGTCAAAAGAACTCATATACTTATTGCAAAAATTTAGAAGTCATCAAAAATCAAGCACTACGCGCATGCTCCTAGGGGGGTAGATTGGTAGGAAAAGACCATCGCTCGTCCCCGACCGCCACTCATAAGTATTCACCATCCAGGTACACTTCATGTTTCAAATTTGTTACATAACTTTAACCATACGTGCATGCTACGGGACTTGCTAACTTCAACACAAGCATTCTTTAAATTCATAATCACCCAACTAGCATGACGTTAATATCACTACCTCCATATCTCAAAACAATTATCAAGTATCAAATTGATCATAGCATCCAATTCACTTCCTATGATAGTTTTTATTATACCCAACTTGGATGCTCACCATTATAGGACCAAATTTGTAACCAAAGAAAATACCATGATGTTCTAAAAGACTCTCAAAATAATATAAGTGAAGCATGAGATACTAGCAATTTGTATAAAATCAAGCCACCGTCGTGCTCTAAAAAATATAAGTGAAGCAATAGAGCAAAAACTATCAAGCTCAAAAGATATAAGTGAAGCACATAGAGTATTCTAGCAAATTCTAATAAAATAGGCTTCTCCAAAAAGGTGTGTACAACAAGGATGTTTTTGGTAAACTAAAAAGCAAATACTAATATAATACACGACGCTCCAAGCAAAACACATATCATGTATCGAATAAAAGTATAGCTCCAAGTAAAGTTACCAATGAACGAAGACGAAAGAGGGGATGCCTTCCCGGGGCATGCCCAATCTTAGGCTTTTGGCTATCCTTGAATATGTTGGGGTGCCTTGGGCATCCCCAAGCTTAGGCTCTTGCCACCCTTTATTCCATAGTCCCTAAAAGCTTTACCCAAAACTTGAAAACTTCACAACACAAAACTCAACAGGAAATCTTATAAGCTCCGTTAGTGAAAGAAAATAAAACCACCACATAAGGTACTGTAATGAACTCATTATTTATTTATTTTGGTGTTAAACCTACTGTATTCCAACTTCTCTATGGTTTATAAACTATTTTACTAGCCATAGATGCATCAAAATAAGAAAAAAAAACACGAAAAACAGAATCTGTCAAAAACAGAACAGTTTGTAGCAATCTGTAACTAACGCAAACATATGGTACTCTAAAAATCCTACCAAAATAGGGCGTACTGGCAATTTGTTTATTGATCATCATAAAAAAGAATCAATGCAAAATCACGTTTCTGTGATTTATTGAATTTTTTCTCGTGAGCGCAAAGTTTCTGTTTTTCAGCAGAATCAAATCAACTATCATCATAGTTTATCCTATAGGTTCTACTTGGCACAAACACTAAATAAAACATGAAAACACATCTAAACAGAAAGTAGATGGAAAATTTATTACTAAACAGGAACAAAAACAAAAAACACAAAGAAAATTGGGTTTCCTCCCAACTAGCGCTATCGTTTAACGCCCCTAGCTAGGCATAAAAGCGAAGATAGATCTAAGTAGTGCCATCTTTGGCACTTGTTCATAAGTAGCCCACATGATATATTCATAAGGTAATTTGACTTTATTTCTTGGAAAGTGCTCCATGCCTTTCTTTAATTTAAATTGGAATCTAATATTCCCTTCCTTCATACCAATAATCGCGCAAATCGTTCTAAGGAAAGGTCTACCAAGAATAATAGGGCAAGAAAGATTGCAATCTATATCAAGAATGATAAAATCCACGGGCACCAAATTTCTATTTGCAACAATAAGAACATCATTGATCCTTCCCTTTGGCTTTTTAATGGTGGAATCCGCAAGGTGCAAATTTAACGAGCAATCATCAAGATCATGGAAACCTAGAATATCACATAATGTTTTCGGAATCATGGAAACACTACCACCCAAATCACACAAAGTAAAACACTCATAATCTTTAATTTAATCTTTATAGTAGGTTCCCACTCATCATTAAGTTTTCTAGGTATAGAAACTTCGAAATTAAGTTTTTCATCATAAGATTGCATCAAGGCATCAACAATATGTTTGGTAAAAGCTTTGTTTTGACTATAAGCACGAAGAGAATTAACAACGGATTGCAACAAGGAAATACAACCTTTTAAAGAACAATTATCATAATCAAATTCCTTGAAAACCGAGATAGTGGGTTCAATGCTATTTAACGTTGTGACTTCTCTAATTTTACTTTTACGAAAATTAGCATCAAGATCTAAAAACTCTGAATTCTTGAGACGCCGTCTAGGCAAAGTTGATTCATCATCAGTCCCATAATCATCAAAATTCATATTGCAAAACATAGATCTAATAGGAGATACATCAATAACTTTGAGATCATCATCATTATTTTCATGTAAACTAGAAGAACACGCTTTTATAAAGCCATCTTTTTTAGCATGCAATCTAGCGGTCCTTTCCTTACAATCACCAATGGAAATTCCCATTGCTTCGAGAGACTCATTGATATCATGCTTAGGATAAGAATATCTAATTTTAAGAGAATCAACATCAAGCGAAAATATATCAACGTTCCTAGCCAAATCATCAACTTTGAGCAGTTTTTCTTCAAGCAAAGCATTAAATTTCTTTTGAGAAATCATAAATTCTTTCGCACCATTCCCAAAATCAGAGGGCATCTTATTAAAATTACCATTAGTATTATTGTTGAAATTTCCATAATTATTAAAGGAATTACTAGGGAACGGTCTAGCATTAAAGTTTCCTCTATAAGCATTGTTTCCAAAACTATTCCTACCAACGAAATTCACATCGATAGATTCATCATTATTCTATATCAAGGAAGACAAAGGCATATCATTGGGATCAAAAGGAGTGTTTTTAGTAGCAAACAATTTCATAAGTTCATCCATCTTTCCACTCAAAACATTGATTTCTTCTATAGCATGCACTTTTTTACTAGAAGATCTTTCAGTGTGCCATTGAGAATAATTAGCCATAATATTATCAAGAAGTTTTGTAGCATCTCCTAGCGTGATTTCCATAAACGTGCCACCCGCGGCAGAATCTAAGAGATTTCTAGAGGCAATGTTTAAACCGGCATAAAAATTTTGTATGATCATCCATAAATTCAAACCATGAGTAGGGCAATTGCGCCGCATCAATTTCATTCTTTCCCAAGATTGGGCAACATGCTCATGATCAATTTTTTAAAATTGATAATATTGTTCCTAAGAGTGATGATCTTAGCGAGAGGAAAATACTTAGAGATAAAAGCATCTTTGCACTTGTTCCAAGAATCAATACTATTTATAGGCAAAGACAAAAACCAAACTTTAGCATGATCTCTAAGTGAAAACGGAAATAACTTCAATTTGACAATATTGTTATCCGTATCTTTCTTCTTTTGCATATCACACAAATCAACAAAGTTGTTTAGATGAGTAGCAGCATCTTCACTAGGAAGGCCGGCGAATTGATCTTTCATAACAAGATTCAGCAAAGCGGCATTGATTTCACAAGACTCAACATCATTAACAGGAGCAATCGGAGTGCTAAGGAAATCATTATTATTGGTATTCGAGAAATCACATAATTTGGTATTATCTTGTGCCATGGCAACAAGTAATCCAACACACAAGCAAATAGAAAAGGCAAGCAGAAAAGAGAGGAGGAGATTGGGAAAGAGGGGGCGAATAAAATGGCAAGGCTGAAGTGGGAAAGAGGAAAACGAGAGGCAAATGGCAAATAATGTAAATACGAGGGAGATGAGTTTGTGATGGGTACTTGTTATGTCTTGACTTGAGCGAAGACCTCCCTGGAAACGGCGCCAGAAATCCTTCTTGCTACGTCTTGAGCTTGCGTTGGTTTTCCTCGAAGAGGAGAGGGTGATGCAGCAATAGTAGCGTAATTATTTCCCTCAGTTTTTGAGAACCAATGTATCAATCCAGTAGGAGGCTCCTCAACAAGTCCCACGAACCTACACAAACAAATAAAGAACTCGCAACCAACGCAATAAAGAGGTTTTCAATCCCTTCACGGCCTCTTGCGAAAGTGAGATCTGATAGAGATAGTATGATAAGATAAATATATTTTTGGTATTTTATAATATAGATGCAGAAAATAAAGATGCAAATCAAAGTAGATTGGAAACAAATATGATAAGAGATAGACCCGGGGGGGCATAGGTTTCACTAGAGGCTTCTCTCAAGATAGCATAAGTATTACGGTGGGTGAACAAATTACTGTCAAGCAATTGATAGAAAAGCGAATAGTTATGAGATTATCTAGACATGATCATGTATATAGGCATCACGTCCATAACAAGTAGACCGACTCCTGCCTGCATCTACTACTATTACTCCACACATCGACCGACTCCTGCCTGCATCTAGAGTATTAAGTTCATAAGAACAAAGTAACGCATTAAGGAAGATGACATGATGTAGAGGGATAAACTCAAGCAACATGATATAAACTCCATCTTGTTATCCTCGATGGCAACAATACAATATGTGCCTTGCAACCCTTTCTGTCACTGGGTAAGGACACCGCAAGATTGGATCCAAAGCTAAGCACTTCTCCCATGGCAAGAAAGATCAATCTAGTAGGCCAAACCAAACTGATAATTCGAAGAGACTTGCAAAGATAACTCAATCATACATAAAAGAATTCAGAGAAGATTCAAATACTATTCATAGATAAACTTGATCATAAACCCACAATTCATCGGATCTCGACAAACACACCGTAAAAAGAGATTACATCGAATAGATCTCCACAAGAGAGGGGGAGAACATTGTATTGAGATCCAAAAAGAGAGAAGAAGCCATCTAGCTAATAACTATGGACCCGTAGGTCTATGGTAAACTACTCACAACTCATCGGAGGGGCAAGGATGTTGATGTAGAGGCCCTCCGTGGTCGATTCCCCCCTCCGACAAAGTGCCGATGAAGGCTCCAAGATGAGATCTCGCGGATACAGAAGGTTACGATGGTGGAAATTGTGTTTTGTCCTGCTCCTGGATGTTTTCGGGGTACGTAGGCTTATATAGGAGGAAGAAGTATGTCGGTGGACGCCCGAGGGGCCCACAAGATAGGGGGCGCGCCATGCTATCTTGTGGGAGCCTCAGCTGCTTCTTGACTTGCACTCCAAGTCCTCTGGATCACGTTCGTTCCAAAAATCACGCTCCTGAAGGTTTCATTCTGTTTGGACTCCGTTTGATATTCCTTTTCTTCGGAATACTGAAATAGGCAAAAAAAACAACAATATGGGTTGGGCCTACGGTTAGTAGGTTAGTCCGAAAAATGATATAATTGTGTAAAATAAAGCCCATGAACATCCGAAAGGGGTAATATAATAGCATGGAACAATGAAAAATTATAGATACGTTGGAGACGTATGAAGGGGTCCTCGGACAGCCGGGCTATATTTGGTCAGACTGTTGGACTATGAAGATACAAGATTGAAGACTTCATCCCGTGTCCGGATGGGACTGTCCTTTGCATGGAAGGCAAGCTTGGCGATTCAGATGTGTGGATCACCTTCTTTGTAACCGACTCTGTATAGCCCTAGCTCCTTTTGATGTCTATATAAACCGGAGGGTTTGGTCCGCAGGACAACAATAATCATAATCATAGGCTAGCTTCTAGGGTTTAGCCTCTACGATCTCGTGGTAGATCAACTCTTGTAATACTCATATTATCAAGAACAAACAAGCAAGAAGTAGGGTATTACCTCCATCGAGAGGGCCCGAACCTGGGTAAACATCGTATCCCCCGCCTCCTGTTACCATTAGCCTTAGAAGAACAGTTCGGGACCCCCTACCCGAGATCCGCCAGTTTTGACACCGACATTGGTGCTTTCATTAAGAGTTCCACTATGTCGTCATGGTAAGGTTTGATGGCTCGCCTCGTTGTCAAGGACAACATTACCTCTGGGGGAGCCCTGGCCCTAGGCCAAACTCTCTCACTAGGCGGTTTCGTCATGACCACCCGATCGGCCGTCGCGCCAACGATGACTTCTCAGGTCATCAAAAATAGCCTCCTTGTCAACTCGGAACTTCCCGAACAGATGGATCAGACGAAGCTCTCTTCGCTGAATGAGTTCTTGGATCACATCGCCGCTCTGGATGTCGCTACGGACTATGATCGTATTGGGCTTAAACCCGACCAAAGGGTGATTAACTCTCCGTCGGCCACCCATCAGATAGAGGTAGTGGAAGAGCAACGCATTGATTCTCCCTCTATTTTGAGGATGAACTATGTCCAGATTTCTGAGCTCTACGAGCCGGATACCCATTCGCGGGAGGACATGTGTCGGTGTCAAAACCGGCGGATCTCGGGTAGGGGGTCCCGAACTGTGCGTCTAGGCGGATCGTAACAGGAGACCTCTTGATGGAGGTAAAACCCTATGTCCTGCTTGATTAATATTGATGATGTGTGTTACAAGAGTAGATCTACCACGAGATCAAGGAGGCTAAACCCTAGAAGCTAGCCTATGGTATGATTGTTGTTCGTCCTACGGACTAAAGCCATCCGGTTTATATAGACACCGGAGAGGGCTAGGGTTACACAGAGTCGGTTACAATGGTAGGAGATCTACATATCCGTATCGCCAAGCTTGCCTTCCACGCCAAGGAAAGTCCCATCCGGACATGGGACGAAGTCTTCAATCTTGTATCTTCATAGTCTTGGAGTCCGGCCGATGATGATAGTTCGGCTATCCGGACAACCCCTAGTCCAGGACTCCCTCTGTAGCCCCTGAACCAGGCTTCAATGACGACGAGTCCGAGGCGCATATTGTCTTCGGCATTGCAAGGCGGGTTCCTCCTCCGAATAATTTATAGAAGATTGTGAACACCAGGATAGTGTCCGGCCATGCAAAATAAATTTCACGTACCATCGTAGAGAGAATTATATTACACAAGTTCAATCTACTGACGTATTTCGTGGCGTGACGTCACACCACTACCAAGCCTTTACTCGAATCGTCTTTATTGTACCACCTCAGCACGTTTAGCGAAGCGGTTTCCTTGGCACGTCTTGTCGAAGCAGAGATCGTGTTCCCCTTATTCCGGGATTCCCATCAATACGGACATGGGTAACCCAACCGCGCCATTGATTGCGGTGCTTGGGAGATAAGCGAGTTTTATCAGGACGGTGGGGACACATGTTTTTGTCCGCCCATATAAGGGGATAAAGATCCAACCCTTTTACCTGCGCCTTCTTCCTCCTTGGCTTATCCATCTCTGTGAACTCGAGCTCCAGCGCCCAAGTCCGCACATCTCACCTCAACCTTCTCCAACTATGTCCGGAGTGGGAGGCAAGTGGATGGCCTCCTCCGTCATGGAGGGGCACATCCAGAAGCTTCGCAGCGCCGGATATTTGTCCAGCAACATCGCGCATCGGCTCCCCGACGAGGGAGAGCTCATCCCCACCCCAAGGCCCCATGAGAGGGTAGTATGTCTTACCCATTTCCTCCGCGGACTGGGCTTCCCACTCCATCCCTTTGTCCGGGGGCTCATGTTCTACTACGGCCTAGATTTCCACGATCTGGCCCCGAATTTCATCCTCAACATCTTGGCGTTTATCGTCGTGTGCGAGGCCTTCCTCTGCATCCAGCCCCACTTCGGCTTGTGGCTCAAGACCTTTAGTGTCAAGCCGAAGGTTGTGAAGGGCAGCCAAGCGGAGTGCGGAGGCGCCATGGTGGGCAGGATGTCCAACGTTACTTGGCTTGAGGGCACTTTTGTGGAAACCATTAAGGGGTGGCAATCGGGGTGGTTCTACATCACCGAGCCGCGTGACCCCGAATGGGCAGTGGCCCCTGAATTCAGATCTGGCATCCCCACATGGCTCACCTCCTGGAAAGAGAGCGGCCGGACTTGGGGTGATTCGGAGGAGCTGACCAGACTCCAAGCCTGCGTCCAAAAGCTGGTGGACAAGAAGCTCAAGCTTGTCAACGTGGTCCAGGTCATGCTCATCCGCCAGATCCTCCCGTGCCAATGACGGGGCTTCAACATGTGGGAGTTTGATCCGGCGCAGCACCAGACTTTGAGAGGGCTCTTCGACACTACGTACGAAGATGTCTGGAAGGTGCTGTTCAAGGGCGCCGAGGCTCCCGCATCCGCTACCGAAGATCGCGGATTCAACTCGCAGCGTCCGGCTGACGAGGTAAGCGATTTTGTCCTTTACGGGACGCTTGTTTTCCATAGTTTGACTCTATGCGGGATCTAAACTCCCTTTCCTTTGACAGGGCTGGCTGGTGAAGGCCGAGCAGTATATCTGTCCGGCCCCATTCCCAGAGTACCCAGCGGACGCCCGCCTAACGGGGCTGTTGGCTCCGGCACCCCACGTGGTGCCGGAGAAGAAGGCCAAGAAGAAGGCCACGGGTACTCGGAAGAGTTCCCGTTTTCAGGTGCTATAGGATGACGACTCCGAGGCCGACTCCTCTCACCAAGGTGAGGAGGATAAGAAGAAAGCCTCTCCCCAAGTGGGGGGAGGGAAGAAAAGGAAGGCCTCCCCAACGAGGGAGGCCGAAGGGTCCAAGAAGGGAAAAACTCTTCCCCCGAACTGCTCTGCCAACGCCAGTGACGACGACGAGGACTGGCCTCCAAGGGCCAAGCCCCTGGCGAGATCGTAAGTATCCGGACTCCCGAATAACTTCATGGTTTTTCTTTTTTGCCACACAATGTCTTTGTAATTCCGCATACAACCCTGCAGTCCGCCCAAGGACGATCTGCCCGATTCGTCGAGCGGGTCCTTAGGTGCGCCGGATATGGATTCTCTTCCGACCGCCTTCACCCCCTGTGACACGGACGATGCCGAGGTGGGATCCCGGGAAAGGACCCGCCAGGAGGAGGAGGCCCCGGAGGTGTCGCAGGACAACCTCCCGGACTTTGCACCGGACTCGGCTCCGGATCCCATAGCGGCTCTGGAGTCCAGCGGGCGGCCCCTTCGTAAGAAGAGCAAGACCGTGACGCCGGCAGCCTCCGTCCAACCGGAGGCGCCGGATAGCTTGCTGGAGGCACTCAAGGGCGCCTCCATCAAAGAGGAACACCGCACTGTTATGAGTGCGGTGATTCAGAAGGTGCAGCTCGCCAAGAGCGGGCTGACCGAAGCCTGCAGCAGCCTTCTAACAGGCTTTGAGGTAAGAATTTTGATATATGTAAAATATTACCGCATAGACAGTAGCCCCTGATGCTCGGTTCGGTGTTCGGAAAGAAAAGCCGGACTAAGGATCTAAAAAGATATACGCAGGAGTCATAAAAAATATGTCAATATGGGATTGCAGGTTGCGCTGCTGACCTCTGCCGCACTGACTGCGGGGGTTAATACTTTGAAGGAAAGCCTCGAGCAGTCCAAGAACGAGCTCGTCCGTGCCAAGAAGCAGCTCGAGGACAAGGAAGGTGAGTAACACCTTATTAAAATTGTACCTTACAGAAAAGGATTTTGGTTGCAAAAAGAATGACAAGGATAACGTGGGTATTGCAGGGGCCACTAACGAGGTGGCTACCCTGAAGAAGGCGGTGGCCGCGGCCGAACGCAATGCGGCCGCGGAGCGCACCGAGCGAGAGAAGCAGGAGGCGCGGGTGGCGGAGGTCAACAAGAGCTCCAGGATCTCGTGAAAAAGCATGAGAGCCTGGAGCGTGACTCGAAGACTCGAGAGTCTGAGCTTGCAGCGGCTCTTGAGAGTGCCAAAGCCGCTAAGGCTGAAGCCTACAAGGCCCTCCAAGAAATCGAGGCGTTGAAGAAAATAGCAGCGGGTAAGGCATTTTTCATGCAAAGTAAGCATGTGAGTGTTAATTACCTGTTGCTTACCCAAATTCGAAGCTCTCCAGGAGCGTTCGCAGATCTTCCTCGCAGCATGTCCGATGCTGCCGCATTCTACCGGGCTGAGGAGGGGAGCTCGACGGAGAAGGTCTTCTGGTCTCAGTATGCTGTGGCCGGACATCCGGTGCCCCTTAGCGACCAGCTCAAGCAGCTGGTCGAGCTCCACAAGGGGGCCGAACAGGCCATGAAGGGCCTCATAGTTCGGCTATGGCCTAAGGAGGCCATGCCTGGGAGCTACTTCGGCCTGGTGCGGCGGCTGGTGGATGCATGCCCGTGGGTTGAAGTCATCAAGCACTCCGCCTGTATTGAAGGTGCCCGTCGGTCCCTTTCCCGCGCAAAGGTGCACTGGGGCAAGATGGATGCCCAGAAGCTCGTGACGGACCCGCCACCGCAGGGCAAGGAGCATCGCACGCCCGAGATGTATTATAAGAGTGTGCTGAAGGGCGCCCGCACTATTGCGGGTGAGTGCTCCAAAGATGTAATATTTGAGTAGACTCGCATTTTGTTATCCTGTGCGCTGAAAACTTAGTTCATTTGCGCTAAGCAACGCATTTTAATTTAAAACATTACCTTCTGTGCGGCTGTTTATCAAATCTGAGAGATGGCAAGTCGTCGGCTTCAGCCCCCATGCCACGAGTACTGGGGTGTTCGGGATAAATTTGAGCACTCTTGTTCCCATATTTGGGTCCATCTAGGGAGGCTCTCAACACAACGAACAAGGCAACCGGACTTATAATGCTTGAAGACTCTCACTTAGCCATAGAATTCTATAATTTTAAATTTTGGCGAAGCCCCTAGTCTTCGGAAGGCCGAATTTGGGGTGATATCCACGCCTGGGCCAGACAAAGTCGGCTCCTCGCTCTAAGCGGCATAAGTCTTTTAGGACTCGCAAAAAACCTCTCGAACAGCGACCAGCTCTCGCCTCATCATGACGGTCAGTTTTAGCTTTCTCCACTGAGGCGCTCGCCCAGCTCAACTGGGGCGCAATCGCAGTGGTTCTCCCAGTGCTACCTTAGCCGATACAATGGAACGTAAGGTACCAAAACATGGGAGCCAGGCAAACCCAACTATTGACCCAAGACATGATTCGGAGCCGATGCATATAATGCTATAAGTTCGGGGTGCCGCACTTGTGAAAGTGTTTGGACTTATCACACCATGATGCGTGAAACATAAGCCCCTGGTGTATTTAGCCGTACCAAAACGTACGGATGCAGCATGTTACAAATGAACATATGTATAAGAGAGAAATGCAATTGGAAGCAAAAAGGTGCTGCATTACTTATTCAAGAAAAACTGCTATAAGTGCAGAACGATACAAATGGTGCGATAAGCAAGGGATGGGACTGTTAAACATGTCCCCCTCCAGGGGTAGGCTGCGGAATGGTGCATAAAACAGATTTAATGCTCGTAATGGAGACCACCTGGATATTCGTTGTAGCCTTTCTCCTTCCCTGGCTGTTGCATCGTGAGTTCGGCAGGTCTGCTGCCGGACAGGGCCTCTGACAAACGGAGTCCTGTGGGTAAAAATAAAAAAGAAAAAAAGAACGACACACTTGAGAGCGCCTGGTGTGGCTAAGCCGTATTTTGGGCCTATCGTGGTCGTGCCCCTCTCCCCATGCCCATGGTATCTTCAGAGCGTAATGGTGTACGCGAAGGACCTGTCTTGACGTTTTGCAGGGGCTGGGGTTGGGGCCGCACTACTACGTGTGCTCGGAACGTGCCAGGTGGTCTTGTTGTATGTTACTCCGGGCGCGTTTAGCCGTGTCCGGTCGCTTAACGGCCGGACTCGAGAATTTTCTTAAGAGGCTGCACTGTACTTCTGCCACGAGAGCCGCTGTATGTTCCTCCGTTCGGAGAGAGCGTTCAGTGTTTCCGTGGACCGTGATGACTCCTCGAGGGCCTGGCATCTTGAGCTTGAGGTATGCGTAGTGCGGCACCGTGTTGAACTTTGCGAACACGATACGTCCGAGCAGAGCATGATAGCCGCTGCGGAACGGAACTATGTCGAAGATTAACTCCTCGCTTCAGAAGTTATCCGAGGATCCGAAGACCACTTCCAGTGTAACTAAGCCTGTACAATTGGCTTCTACACCTGGTATGACGCCTTTAAAGGTCGTCTTGGTAGGTTTAATCCTTGAGGTGTCTATGCCCATTTTGCGCATTGTGTCCTGATAAAGTAGGTTCAGGCTGCTACCGCCATCCATCAGGACTCTGGTGAGGTGAAATCCATCGATGATTGGGTCTAGAACCAATGCGGCGAATCCGCCATGGCGGATGCTGGTGGGGTGGTCCCTTCGGTCAAAAGTGATCAGGCAGGAGGACCATGGATTGAACTTCGGGGCAACTGGCTCCATCGCGTATACATCCCTGAGTGCACGCTTCCGCTCCCTTTTGGATATGTGCGTTGCGTATATCATGTTCAACGTCTGCACCTCTGGGGGGAAACCCTTCTGTCCTCTATTGTTCGGCGGTCGTGTCTCTTCCTCGTCATCACTATGCAGCCCCTTGTCATTGTTTTCGGCAATTAACTTGCCTGCCTGCTTGAATAACCAACAGTCCCTGTTGGTGTGGTTGGTTGGCTTTTCGGGGGTGCCGTGTATCTGGCACGAGCGGTCGAGTATTCGGTCCAAATTGGACGGACCCGGAGTAGTACTTTTGAATGGCTTTTTCCGCTGACCGGGTTTAGAGCCTCTGAATCCGGCATTGACTACCGTATCTTCACTGTTATCGCTGTTAATGCGGCTTTTGTTTTTGTTGCGAAGCGACCTGCCATTACGGTCCTTGAAATCCGGACTGCCAGAAATTTTGGCTGAGGTTATTGTTGCGTGCTAGCCAGCTGTCCTCACCCGTGCAGAAGCGGGTCATGAGTGATGTGAGGGCTGCCATGGATTTCGGCTTTTCTTATCCTAGGTGCCGGGCAAGCCACTCGTCGCGGATGTTATGCTTGAAGGCTGTAAGGGCCCCCGCATCCGGACAGTCGACGATTTGGTTTTTCTTGGTTAAGAACCATGTCCAAAATTGTCTGGCCGATTCGTCTGGCTGCTGAATTATGTGGCTTAGGTCATCAGCGTCTGGTGGTCGCACATACGTGCCTTGGAAGTTGTCGAGGAATGCGGCTTCCAGGTCTTGCCAACTCCCGATTGACTCTGCTGGCAAGCTGTTAAGCCAATGTCGGGCTGGTCCTTTAAGCTTGAGTTGGAGATATTTGATGGCGTGAAGATCATCACCACGGGCCATGTGGATGTGAAGGAGATGGTCTTCGATCCAAACCGCGGGGTCTGTTGTGCCATCGTAGGATTCAATGTTCACGGGTTTAAACCCTTCGGGGATTTGATGATCCATTACTTCGTCTGTGAAGCATAGTGGGTGTGTGGCGCCTCTGTATTGGGCGATATCACGACGGAGCTCGAAAGAGCTTTGTCTATTTTGATCGGCCCGGAAAGACTTACTGTGTCCGGCGCGACGGTTGTCGTCACGTATCATGGGGCGCCCACGCGATCTATAGATCGATCTTGATTGTCTTGCCTTATCCTCCAATATATCTCGCAAGTCTGGAGCGTTCCCCTGTGGATTTGTGCTTTTCGAGCGATGCTGGGGTATGGTTCTAGTGAAGGGCCTAGGGGCCTCTCTGTCGCGACCACAGGGTGGTCGGTCAGCCGTATTGTCTGCTAGTGATGCAGGTTCATACGCCTCCTCCTCTAATCGGGGGAGCAGCTTGCATTTATGGTAATTTTTGGAGGGGCGTTCGAGCAGATGCTCTTCGGCCGCGAGGACTTCAGTCCATCTGTCGGCTAGCAGATCTTGATCAGCTCTAAGCTGTTGCTGCTTTTTCTTGAGGTTGTTTGTCGTGGCCATAAGCCTGCGTTTAAAACGCTCTTGTTTGACGGATCCTCAGGCACGACGAATTCGTCATCGTCGAGGCTTGCCTCATCTCCGGAGGGAGGCATATAGTCCTCTATCTCTTCTTCTGCCGCTCTCTCATGAGGGCTGGCGTCTCCGTCCTCCTGTGCTGAATCTTGCTGGAGTGGGTTGTCTTCGGCGCTGTCCGGTGTGTTATTATCTCCGGTGCCGGAATCTTCATTCTTGCTGTGGCGGGATTTAGAGCGGCGCCGCTGACGCCGGCGCTTGGGCTGTTTCTTGGAGGGGTCATCCTCCATTGTTGCTTCGCCATTCCCATCCTTTGGGATATCCACCATGTATATGTCATATGATGAGGTGGCTTTCCATTGCCCGGTAGGCGCTGGTTCTTGATCGTCTCCGGCATCGTCGTCCATACCGTCGATGTCTTCGGAGTCGTAGTCTAGCATGTGGGTTAGATCGTCGACAGTGGCTATTAAGTGGGTGGTGGGTGGGCTTTGAATTTCTTCGTCGTTCGCATCCCAACCGTCCTGACCGCAGTCCGGTCTGGGTTCTCCTGATAGCGAGAGATACTTTAGCGAACTCAAGATGTCGCTGAAAGGTGAGTGTTGAAAGATGTCCGTAGCGGTGAAATCCATCACCGGCGCCCAACTGGATTCGATTGGAGGGGGCGCGGGAGGTTCGGAGTCCGGCAAGGAGTCCGGCACCTTGGAGTCACGAGCTTCATGAGGGACAAGGTCAGTGTTCGGCTCTATCGCCGTAGAGGTTGCAGCCCCCGAGGCGGTGTCTAGCCATCCGTCCTCGATCTGCGCAGCCGGCTCCGAATTGAAGATCGGAGCGGGCTCGAGTGCGGCCTCCAGGGTACTGTCCGGCTACAGAGCTAAATCGTGCCCGTCGTGACAGTGCGGCGCGCTTGGCTGTGGCTCGAATCAATCGAAGATAAAGTCCCCGCGGATGTCAGCCGTGAAGTTCAAACTTCCAAATCTGACCTGACGGCCAGGGGCGTAGCTTTCGATCTGCTCCAGACGGCCAAGCGAATTGGCCCGCAGAGCAAAGCCGCCGAATACAAAGATCTGCCCGGGGAGGAAGGTCTCTCCCTGGACTGCGTCGTTGATGATGATCGAAGAAGCCATCGAGCCTATCGGTGACGACACAGAGGAACTCTCAATGAAAGCACCAATGTCGGTGTCAAAACCGGCGGATCTCGGGTAGGGGGTCCCGAACTGTGCGTCTAGGCGGATGGTAACAGGAGACAAGGAACACGATGTTTTACCCAGGTTCGGGCCCTCTTGATGGAGGTAAAACCCTACGTCCTGCTTGATTAATATTGATGATGTGTGTTACAAGAGTAGATCTACCACGAGATCAAGGAGGCTAAACCCTAGAAGCTAGCCTATGGTATGATTGTTGTTCGTCCTACGGACTAAAGCCATCCGGTTTATATAGACACCAGAGAGGGCTAGGGTTACACAGAGTCGGTTACAATGGTAGGAGATCTACATATCCATATCGCCAAGCTTGCCTTCCACGCCAAGGAAAGTCCCATCCGGACACGGGACGAAGTGTTCAATCTTGTATCTTCATAGTCTTGGAGTCCGGCCGATGATGATAGTTCGAATATCCGGACACCCCCTAGTCCACGACTCCGTCAACATGACCCAAACCCCGAACTTAGAATCGGGCGGCGGGCCTGAAAAATTGGGCAATATATCAGAGCCCGAACTGCCAAGCTCAGAAGTTCCTCTGCCCCTGGGTCTCAAATCGGGTCTGGGTTTGGACTTAAATCTACCCACCCACCCAGATACAAGTGATCTTTCCCACATTAGACAAGAACCCCCAGAGATAGTACATCACTTCTGGGCCCGATTCCTCCTTGTAATGAACAAGGTTCTGGATTGTCGCGAGAAAGACGATATCTCATTCTTTTGCAAAAATTGCACGGACAAGGGAATACTCAACGCCATAAGTCGCTGTGACATAGTACATTTTCCTGACTTGGCGGCCATAGTACAGAAGTACTGTGCGATGGAAAGCGCCTGGAAAACCCAAACAAAATTCTGGGATCCTCCGACTCTCACTAAAACCCCTATCCAAACTAAGAGGGTGCACTCTCGGAAGTCACCTGATGCAACCGCGAAGAAACCAAAGCCTACTACAGTGCATGGAACCATACTGGAGGGATGGCTCAACGGGCCATGCAAAATTCACACCGCACTGGACAACATAGCCTTAGAGCATGTTGGATACTATGGCAGGTGGCCAAGAGCGGTGAGGATCTCCTCATCAACCTTACCACAGAGCAACATCCCGCCGACGATAACAATACAGTACTGATAGTCTTTGAGACGTTCACCTCAAATAGCAGGCGCAAGCGCGCACTCCGCACCCTCGCCGAAGTTTGCC
This sequence comes from Triticum aestivum, assembly GCF_018294505.1. NCBI lineage: Eukaryota > Viridiplantae > Streptophyta > Magnoliopsida > Poales > Poaceae > Triticum > Triticum aestivum. The sequence continues at coordinate 698,682,227 of NC_057795.1, read as the reverse complement.
ATGTTGTAGCAATAAATCCATGGAACGACACGGCTATAACCTTCAATGCCACTGATGAACCTCAATTCCGAATAGTTCAGGCACCAGCCGCTCTGGTCCTTAGTCCAATCATGGACGGCTTCCGGCTTACTAAAGTGATCATGGACGGCGGCAGCGGATTAAACCTCATATACGAGGAAACCCTTAACAAGATGGAAATAGACAAAAGCCACATTGAGCAAAGAAGCACGACCTTCAGAGGAATCATCCCTAGCCGGGAGGCACGATCTACTGGAAAAATCACACTAGATGTGGTATTCGGCACGCCGGAGAATTATAGGTCCGAAGAAATCACATTCCAAGTGGCCTTGTTCAGCAGCAGATACCACGCCCTTTTAGGGCGGGACGCATTCATGAGCTTTCAAGCTATACCCCATTAGGGGTACATGAAGCTCAAAATGCCCGGGCCCAATGGTATCATCACTCTAGCTAGTGATCTGGATGTAGCACTCCGCGCTGAAAATAAAACCGCCACACTGGCCCTTGAGGCGTTATCCGAAGCCCTCGTGGTCGAAGAAGTAACCACGCTACACTCCAAAGTGGATAGGGACGACGTGATACTCGACAAACGACCCAAGTCCACCTCTTTCAAACCAGCGGATGAAGTAGTCAAATTCCAGGTCCACCCAATGGACCCTACAAAAACAGCATCCATTGGGGCACAACTGAACCCCACAATAGGCGCCGCACTGCGAGAGTTCTTGCGCGAGAATTGGGACATCTTTGCCTGGCATCCTTCAGACATGCCAGGCATCCCACGCAGGCTGGCCAAACACAGCCTAAATATACTGAAGGGATACAAGCTAATCAAGCAAACTCTCCGGCGCTTCTCAGAGCCTAAGCGACAAGCCATGGGAGAAGAGCTAGCCAAGCTACTCGAGGCCGGATTCATCAGAGAAATAAAACATCCGGATTGGCTAGCAAACTTGGTGATGGTACCAAAGAAGGATATCATTGCCCCGTGGATCGAACCCTTCTTAGCCTACTTAAATAGGCAAGAGCTCCCCGAGGACCAAAATGAGGCACGTTGCATTGTGCGGCACTCCAAGGCCTATATAGTCCATGAGGGAGAGATTTATAAGAAAAGCGCCACCGGAGTGCTCCAAAGATGCATTTTCGAAGAGGAAGGGTGGCAGCACTTGACCGAAATCCATGCGGGACTCGGCGGCCACCACGCTGCAGCTCGGTCCCTTGTAAGAAAGGCCCTCCGTACAGGTTTTACTGGTTGACAGCCCGAGCAGACGCACAAGATCTCGTCCAACATTGCGTCGGTTGCCAGCTTTTCGCCAATCAGAGCCATATGCCCCCTACCGCTCTCCAAACAATCCCCATAACTTGGCCCTTCACGGTCTGGTGGCTTGATATGGTCGGACCCCTGAAAGGGGGAAGCCATAAGAAAAACTACTTATTGGTCATGGTGGACAAGTTCACCAAATGGATAGAAGCCAAACCAGTTAAATCAGCCGAATCCGGACCAGTGATAGACTTCATATGAGGGGTTGTGCACCGTTACGGTGTCCCCCACAGCATCATCACCGACAATGGCTCAAACTTCACAGCCGATGAGGTGAAAACTTGGTGCGGCAATATGGGCATTAAGCTCCATTACGCCTCTGTCTACCACCCTCAAACAAACGGTCAAGTCGAACGAGCAAATGGTCTTATTATGAGCGGAATAAAACCCAGACTAGTGCGATCCTTGAAGTAGTCAGATACATACCGGGTCAAGGAGCTCAACTCCGTACTATGGGGACAATGGACCACGCCGAATCGCACTACCGGATACACACCATTATTTATGGTGTATGGCGTAGAGGCGGTATTGCCCTCCGATATTGTTCATGACTCACCTCGGGTGCGCATGTATGAAGAGAGAGAAGCCGAGCTCGATCGGTGGGACAACCTAGATGCCTTTGAGGAGGAGCGCGATGTAGCAAAAGCCAGTTCCGCATTCTATCAGCAGCAGGCTCGAAGGTATCAATGCAGAGAAGTACGGGCCAAAACTCATAATATTGGCAAACTCGTTCTGCGCCTACAGGAGAGGAAAAAGGACAAGCTCAAGCCCAAGTGGGAGGGTCCCTTCATCATTGATAAAGTTCTCAGCGGAGGAGCGTACCGCCTGCGTGATGCATTGGATAATCGATTAGAGCCGAACCCATGGAATGCGGCCAGACTCCAAAGATTCTACGCCTAAGCGCCGAACTCTATGTTTGTCTCCTTACCTCCGACCGTTTTAAATTATATCCTCTCTCTTTTTTCTTCTTTATTTTCTATATAGCTTTCGAAGGCTTAAAGTGTGGCCCGTTTACACAATTTCGACGCGCTATGCGCGCTAATTATACCTGGGGGCTTCGTATACAGAAGCTTAATATATGTGTAACTTCTCCATATGTGCCTTTTTTCGCCATTATATGCATCGATATGACTTAAGTTTTGGCCAAGTTGGGTTGCCTGGCTCTTGTGTTTATGCCCTACGTTCCCGTTAATTCGGCTAGGGCATAAGGGGAGCACCTCTACGATTGTTACTGCCGGGTCAGCCGGATGTGTACCTCAGATTGGGTGAAGCCGAAAGCTAGCGGTCTTAAGGGAATATTGATCGGTGAACAAAAGATGTTTTTACCTATTAAAATATAAACCCCCAGATGTTTTGTATCATGCGTCTCTGTTTGCAGTTCGGACATGCACACTAATGCATGCGTACCCAGGGAAAGGAACCCTTAACGGAACTATTCTCTCTAGAAGATGTTTCTTACTATCCATGTAATATAACATAACTAGTTGGGTACTTGTTTGTTCAAGCACTTATGAACCCTACGCCTGGTTTCCACGCGTACCCCGGTTTACATAACTAAGCGGGTATTCGGATACACTTCGGACTGCCGGGTCTGGAGGCTGAAGCGAAATGGTCCACCAAGACAAATGATTTACAATCCGGCTAGGGACTACATACGTCCACTGAAGTACATAGTCACTCGGACTGGCTAAATTCTTCTTCTATACCATCCAACAGGCTGTCTAGCCTACAATCCTGTTGGGAGTACTTTGCGGCTAAACCTACTTGGTCATATACCGAACTAACGGGAATTTCCTTCCCATCTGACCCTACAGGACCGACCAGGGCCATTTGATTCGGATCCACCTTGGTGTACCACTTCTTTACAATGGCCCGGGTTTCCCTCGCACCTTATCGGCAGGCCGATATCTTCCACAATCGGAAGCACCGCCGCGCTCCCTTGAGCAGCTCTACAAGCTCTCCCATGCTTCTTGGCTGGGAGGCGGACGGCCACAAGGCCTGGGCAATACCCTACATCACCTGCCGAACTCGTTCCTGCAGCTGTGAAAGTTCTTGCAGAAGATCGCCTGCGGATCCGGGCATCTCCTCTTCAGGACGGCCCGTCAGCATACCTACAGACATAACTCTGTTAACTCATTTCTTCGCTGAACTGTACAAAGGTTCTCTTATGCACTTACTATAAATGCCGCGTCGAAGCCTCTTATTCTCCTTCACTGAGTCAACAAGCTGGGCCCGAACATCTTTTAACTCAATGCCCAGCCAGGTATTGGCATCTTGGAGATCGTTTTTCTCTTGCCTAACCCGTGTAAGAACATGCTCGCCAGCCTCTAGCTGTTGTCGAGCTTGTGGCTCATCCTCTCGTACGATCTCCGGATTCCCTCCGGGATTGTCTGCAGAATCTATTGTTAGATTTGTCCAACATGCAGAATATTAACTGGTATACGTACTTACATTCTCTTTGATCGAGACAAGTATTACCAGATGAGGCCTTCTTAGATTTCTCTATTTTGGCAACTGCGGCCCTCAGTTGTGCCTTGCATTCCTCTAGCTCTTGAGATAAATGGGTATTCTTCTTGGCAAGAACCTATGCATACAATGATCCTGAAATCAGTTGTGCCAACTGTTTCAAGTCTCAAGGGCTACTGATACACATACTTATCAAATTTTATTACCCGTATATCCTTTACATACTGGTCCATGGCTCTGGCGAGTCCATCTTGAGCAGCTCGGATGTACGCGTCCCCTGACTTGAAGGCATTAAACGCCTCTTCGCAGAAGTTAGCATCGTAAGTACGGCCCGTCGGCGCCGGTGATTCATGGCGCTCTCCAGCTCGGAATTCGTAGCGGAGATTATGTCCGCATCCCCTGTAGGGGGATAATTCGGTGTTGTCCCCACGTTAGCCTCCACCCTTGAGGCCGGTTCTGTTATCCGGCTAGCGGAGGCATGGTTGGTAGGGTCTCCGGACATAGTCCGGCGACTACTCTTTCCGCCAGGACACAATGGACGCTGTTACATTTCAAAGACGATAATCACGGAGCAGGTTTTAAATTATACCTATATGATGGCGTCTCAATCCTAACCGCCTTCCTCTTAAGCCTGCCCGGCTTGGGTGCCCTTTGCTGATGAGCCCCCGTAGGCTCGGCACGGCGCCCCGGTAGCCATTTCTATGAAGTACAATATATGTGCATGGGGTAAGGCATAAATAAGGAATCCTTCTCAGAAGTTAGGACTCCTGTTTTACTTACATTCGATGCAGGGAGCAGTCCAGGATAGTCGGCGATGATGGCCACCAAGGTGTCATCACGGCTTGCCTGGTAAAATGTCTCGTTGACAAGCTCCACAAACATGTCCGGATCTTCTTCAAGTCCGGGGTCGAGGGCCCGGTCAGGGTCCTCTGGCTGTGGAGCTGGGCTGTGACTCTCCCTCACGGCCTTTTGCAGTTCCTGCTAGGAATTGGCAAGGTGAGTATTTATGATAAAGAGTACGGGAGTGCATGGAGTTGAGTACAGGATAACTGCTCACCCAGCTTGGGGGGTTGTACATAGAAAATCCATCCCATGGCTTAATACGGAGGAACTCCTCTTCTTCTCCCTTGTATAAGTCGGACAGTATTTTCGCCAGAGCGGCAGCGGGTGGCATCGTCTTCTCCGTTGAAGTGCCACATGGGTTTCCCCCGATATTGAAGTGGCTGCACCCCCCGCATTATGCATATTGACATAACTTCGATTATTGTCAATCCTGATTTGGCCAGCGTTTTTATCCTGCCCATCAGGTAAAGGACCTCTCTCTTATCTTCTTCCTGCGGGCTCCGGGGGCTTCAGTTGTGGCGTTTCTTCAGCGGGGTATTAGCGAACTCAGGAAGGCCCGTCCGAGTTGGGTCCTGAAGGGGGACATCCACTACATAAAACCACTCCGAAGGCCAGTCTTCAGATGCCTTCTTTGGAGTGCCGGACAATTATCCGATCTCGGCGACGCGCCATATTTCGGCTCTGCCCACTTGATATATTGATCCCTCCTGATTGTGGGGGACAAGGCAGAATAGCCTCTTCCATAGCTCGAAATGAGCCTCGCAGTCCAGAAATAGTTCGCAAAAGGCGACATAACCTGCAATGTGTAGTACGGAGGCTGGGGTGAAGTTATGCAGCTGGAGGCCATAGAATTCCAGGAGCCCGCAGAGAAATGGGTGGATTGGAAACCCAAGTCCCCTCATCAAATAAGGGACAAGGCATACCCGCTCCCCCTTGGATGGGTTGGGAAAGCTCTCTCCTTGCTCCCCGCCATTATAGGTGGATAGTCCGGCTCGGACGGGGACCATGTATGCAGGCGGGAGAAACCCCTTGGTCTGCAAGTCTACTAATTGGCTATGGGGAACAGAACACGTCTCCCAATCACATGGCATAGTGCTACGGGAACAAGAGGAGGAGCTGCGACGGCCGGCCATGATGGGATGGTTTCTTCCGGGCGTGCTCTGATGAAATGCTTGCTGGGGGGAGGATGGTGTAATTTGGATCTGAGGATCCCCGTGTCTTTAAATAGACGATTTACTTACATGGTTAGGGTGGCAAATGTAAAAATGCCCCGACTTCTCGCATTCACTCGACATGTGGAGATAATCATTATTAAAGCACAGAAGCCAAGGAGTACAACATTAATGGGAAGCCGGACGCTACTCGCTACAACAGGTACTCTGGATTTGGAGGAGAACCCGCCTTCCAATGCCGAAGACAATTTGAACGCCGGACTCATCGTCATTGAAGCCTGGTTTAGGGACTACTGAGGGAGTCCTGGATTAAATGGGTCCTCAGACAGCCGGACTATATACTTTGGCCGGACTATCGGACTATGAAGATACAAGATTGAAGACTTCGTCCCGTGTCCGGATGGGACTCTCCTTTGCGTGGAAGGCAAGCTTGGCTATTCGGATGTGTAGATCTCCTTCTCTGTAACCGACTCTGTGTAACCCTAGCTCCCGCCGTGTCTATATAAACTGGAGGGTTTGGTCCATAGGACAACAACAATCATAATCATAGGCTAGCTTCTAGGATTTCCCCTCGACGATCTCGTGGTAGATCAACTCTTGTAATACTCATATCATCAAGATCAATCAAGCAGGAAGTAGGGTATTACCTCCATCAAGAGGGCCCGAACCTAGGTAAACATCGTGTCCCCCTCCTCCTGTTACCATTAGCCTTAGACGCACAGTTCGGGACCCCCTACCTGAGATCCGCCGGTTTTGACACTGACAGTCCCAAAGTGATTTCAACGACAGATGAACCCCGGGATCCGTTTAGGTGTCGGTCATCAACACCACAGTTTCTGTTGATTCTGACCTAATTCGTGGACTATTACTCACTGTTTTCGGGTTCCAAAGCGATTTCCATGGTTGTCGAACCCCAAGGTGTGCTTACAAGTTGGTCGTCAAGACTCGCAATTTCGGCCGATCTGGAAAGTTTCTTGGACTATTACTCATTTTTGGGGCCCCGTAGTGATTTCCACGATTGAGGACCCCTGGGGTGCGTTTACGTGTCGGCATGAACACTCCCATTTTTGGTCAACTTTGGTCCGTTTCATGCACTATTACTCAGTGTTTTGGCGCCCTAGAGCGATTTCCTTGATTGACGACCCCAGGGTGCAATTACATGTATGTCATCAACACTCATAGTTTTGGCCAATTCTGACTTGTTTCCTGGATTATTACTGATCATTTTGGGGTCCCAAAGCGATTTGCATAGTTGTTAAACCCCAAGGTGCGATTATGTCTCGGTCATCAACACTCACAGTTTTGGCCCATTCCGGCCCGTTTCTTGGACTAATACTCGGTGTTTTGGGGTCCCAGAGCGATTTCCACGATTGATGATCCTCGGGGTGCGTTTATGTTTCCATCGTCAACACTCAGAATCTTGGCCAATTCTGACTCGTTTCGTGGACTACTACTCACCGTTTTGGGGTCCCGAAGCGATTTCCACAGTTGTTGAACCCCATGGTGCGATTACGTGTCGGTCATCAACACTCACAATTTTGGCCGATTCTGGCCCGTTTCTTGGACTATTACTCAGTGTTTTGGGGTCCCAGAGCGATTTCCATGATTGATGATCCACGGGGTGTGTTTAAGTGTCCGTCATCAACACTCACAGTTTTGGCCAATTCTGACCCGTTTCGTGGACTATTACTCACTGTTTTGGGGTCCCGAAGCGATTTCCATAGTTGTTGAACCCCAAGATGAGATTATGTGTCGTTCATCAACACTCTGGCCCGTTTCATGGACTATTACTCACAGTTTTGGGGTTCCTAAGCGATTTCCATGATTGGTGAACCCCAAGGTGCAATTATGCATCTTTCATCAATAATCCTCGATTTGTCTGATTCTAGGCTCTTTCATGGACTGTTACTCACTATTTTGGGGTCTCCAAGCGATTTCCATGGTTGTTGAACCCCAAGGTGTGCCTACGTGTTGGTCGTCAACATTCGCAGTTTGGACCAATTCTGGCCCGTTTCTTGGACTATCGCTCAGTTTTGGGGTCCCGAAGAGATTGCCAAGATAGATGAACCCAGGGGTCCGTTTAGGTGTAGGTCATCAACACCGCAGTTTATGTCAATTCTGACCTATTTTGTGGACTATTACTCACTGTTTTGGTGTTCCAAAGCGATTTCCATGGCTTTCGAACCCCAAGGTGTGCTTATGTGTTGGTCGTCAAGACTCGCAATTTCGGCCGATCAGGCCCGTTTCTTGGACTATTACTCATTTTTGGGGTCCCATAGTGATCTCCACAATTGACGACCCCTGGACTGCGTTTATGTGTCGGTCATGAACACTCCCTTTTTTGGTCGATTTTGGTCCGTTTCATGCACTATTACTCAGTGTTTTGGGGCCCAAAGCGATTTCAATGATTGATGATCCCAGGGTGCATTTACGTGTCTGTCATCAACACTCACAGTTTTGACCAATTCTGACTTGTTTCTTGGACTATTACTCACCGTTTTGGGGTCCCAAAGCGATTTGCATAGTTGTTGAACCCCAAGGTGCGATTACGTCTCGGTCATCAACACTCACAGTTTTGGCCGATTCTGCCGTGTTTCTTTGACTATTACTCAGTGTTTCGGGGTCCCGGAGCGATTTCCATGATTGATGATCCAGGGGTGCGTTTAAGTGTCCATCATCAACACTCACAGTATTGGCCAATTCTGACCCGTTTCGTGGACTATTACTCACTGTTTTGGGGTCCCGAAGCGATTTCAATAGTTGTTGAACCCCAAGATGAGATTATGTGTCGTTCATCAACACTCGCAGTTTTGGCTGATTCTGGCCCGTTTCATGGACTATTACTCACAGTTTTGGGGTTCCTAAGCGATTTCCATGATTGGTGAACCCCAAGGTGCAATTATGTATCTTTCATCAATAATCCTAGATTTGACTGATTCTAGGCTCTTTCATGGACTGTTACTCACTATTTTGGGGTCTCCAAGTGATTTGCACGATAGACGAACCCCGGGGTCCGTTTTGGTGTCGGCCATCAACACCGCAGTTTATGTCGATTCTGACCTATCTCGAGGACTATTACTCACTATTTTGGGGTCCCGAAGCGATTTCCATAGTTGTTGAACCCCAAGATGCGATTATGTGTCATTCATCAACACTCGCAGTTTTGGCCGATTCTGGCCCGTTTCATGGACTATTACTCACAGTTTTGGGGTTCCTAAGCGATTTCCATGATTGGTGAACCCCAAGGTGCAATTATGTATCTTTCATCAATAATCCTCGATTTGTCTGATTCTAGGCTCTTTCATGGACTGTTACTCACTATTTTGGGGTCTCCAAGCGATTTCCATGGTTGTTGAACCCCAAGGTGTGCCTACGTGTTGGTCGTCAACATTCGCAGTTTGGACCAATTCTGGCCCGTTTCTTGGACTATCACTCAGTTTTTGGGTCCTGAAGAGATTGCCAAGATAGATGAACCCAGGGGTCCGTTTAGGTGTAGGTCATCAACACCGCAGTTTATGTCAATTCTGACCTATTTTGTGGACTATTACTCACCGTTTTGGTGTTCCAAAGCGATTTCCATGGTTTTCGAACCCCAAGGTGTGCTTATGTGTTGGTCGTCAAGACTCGCAATTTCGGCCGATCAGGCCCGTTTCTTGGACTATTACTCATTTTTGGGGTCCCATAGTGATCTCCACAATTGACGACCCCTGGAGTGTGTTTACGTGTCGGTCATGAACACTCCCTTTTTTGGTCGATTTTGGTACGTTTCATGCACTATTACTCAGTGTTTTGGGGCCCAAAGCGATTTCAACGATTGACGATCCCAGGGTGCATTTACGTGTCTGTCATCAACACTCACATTTTTGACCAATTCTGACTTGTTTCTTGGACTATTACTCACCGTTTTGGGGTCCCAAAGCGATTTGCATAGTTGTTGAACCCCAAGGTGCGATTACGTCTCGGTCATCAACACTCACAGTTTTGGCCGATTCTGCCGTGTTTCTTTGACTATTACTCAGTGTTTCGGGGTCCCAGAGCGATTTCCATGATTGATGATCCACGGGGTGCGTTTAAGTGTCCGTCATCAACACTCACAGTTTTGGCAAATTCTGACCCGTTTCGTGGACTATTACTCACTGTTTTGGGGTCCCGAAGCGATTTCCATAGTTGTTGAACCCCAAGATGCGATTATGTGTCATTCATCAACACTCGCAGTTTTGGCCGATTCTGGCCCGTTTCATGGACTATTACTCACACCTTTGGGGTTCCTAAGCGATTTCCATGATTGGTGAACCCCAAGGTGCAATTATGTATCTTTCATCAATAATCCTCGATTTGTCTGATTCTAGGGTCTTTCATGGACTGTTACTCACTATTTTGGGGTCTCCAAGCGATTTCCATGGTTGTTGAACCCCAAGGTGTGCTTACGTGTTGGTCGTCAACATTCGCAGTTTGGACCGATTCTGGCCCGTTTCTTGGACTATCACTCAGTTTTGGGGTCCCGAAGAGATTGCCAAGATAGATGAACCCAGGGGTCCGTTTAGGTGTAGGTCATCAACACCGCAGTTTATGTCAATTTTGACCTATTTTGTGGACTATTACTCACTGTTTTGGTGTTCCAAAGCGATTTCCATGGTTTTCGAACCCCAAGGTGTGCTTATGTGTTGGTCGTCAAGACTCGCAATTTCGGCCGATCAGGCCCGTTTCTTGGACTATTACTTATTTTTGGGGTCCCATAGTGATCTCCACAATTGACGACCCCTGGAGTGCGTTTACGTGTCGGTCATGAACACTCCCTTCTTTGGTCGATTTTGGTCCGTTTCATGCACTATTACTCAGTGTTTTGGGGCCCAAAGCGATTTCAACGATTGATGATCCCAGGGTGCATTTACGTGTCTGTCATCAACACTCACATTTTTGACCAATTCTGACTTGTTTCTTGGACTATTACTCACCGTTTTGGGGTCCCAAAGCGATTTGCATAGTTGTTGAACCCCAAGGTGCGATTACGTCTCGGTCATCAACACTCACAGTTTTGGCCGATTCTGCCGTGTTTCTTTGACTATTACTCAGTGTTTCGGGGTCCCAGAGCGATTTCCATGATTGATGATCCACGGGGTGCGTTTAAGTGTCCGTCATCAACACTCACAGTTTTGGCCAATTCTGACCCGTTTCGTGGACTATTACTCACTGTTTTGGGGTCCCGAAGCGATTTCCATAGTTGTTGAACCCCAAGATGAGATTATGTGTCATTCATCAACACTCGCAGTTTTGGCCGATTCTGGCCCGTTTCATGGACTATTACTCACACCTTTGGGGTTCCTAAGCGATTTCCATGATTGGTGAACCCCAAGGTGCAATTATGTATCTTTCATCAATAATCCTCGATTTGTCTGATTCTAGGGTCTTTCATGGACTGTTACTCACTATTTTGGGGTCTCCAAGCGATTTCCATGGTTGTTGAACCCCAAGGTGTGCTTACGTGTTGGTCGTCAACATTCGCAGTTTGGACCGATTCTGGCCCGTTTCTTGGACTATCACTCAGTTTTGGGGTCCCGAAGAGATTGCCAAGATAGATGAACCCAGGGGTCCGTTTAGGTGTAGGTCATCAACACCGCAGTTTATGTCAATTTTGACCTATTTTGTGGACTATTACTCACTGTTTTGGTGTTCCAAAGCGATTTCCATGGTTTTCGAACCCCAAGGTGTGCTTATGTGTTGGTCGTCAAGACTCGCAATTTCGGCCGATCAGGCCCGTTTCTTGGACTATTACTTATTTTTGGGGTCCCATAGTGATCTCCACAATTGACGACCCCTGGAGTGCGTTTACGTGTCGGTCATGAACACTCCCTTCTTTGGTCGATTTTGGTCCGTTTCATGCACTATTACTCAGTGTTTTGGGGCCCAAAGCGATTTCAACGATTAATGATCCCAGGGTGCATTTACGTGTCTGTCATCAACGCTCATAGTTTTGACCAATTCTGACTTGTTTCTTGGACTATTACTCACCGTTTTGGGGTCCCAAAGCGATTTGCATAGTTGTTGAACCCCAAGGTGCGATTACGTCTCGGTCATAAACACTCACAGTTTTCGCCGATTCTGCCGTGTTTCTTTGACTATTACTCAGTGTTTCAGGGTCCCAGAGCGATTTCCATGATTGATGATCCAGGGGTGCGTTTAAGTGTCCGTCATCAACACTCATAGTTTTGGCCAATTCTGACCCGTTTCGTGGACTATTACTCACTGTTTTGTGGTCCCGAAGCGATTTCCATAGTTGTTGAACCCCAAGATGAGATTATGTGTCGTTCATCAACACTCGCAGTATTGGCTGATTCTGGCCCGTTTCATGGACTATTACTCACAGTTTCGGGGTTCCTAAGCGATTTCCATGATTGGTGATCCCCAAGGTGCAATTATGTATCTTTCATCAATAATCCTAGATTTGACTGATTCTAGGCTCTTTCATGGACTGTTACTCACTATTTTGGGGTCTCCAAGTGATTTGCACGATAGACGAACCCCGGGGTCCGTTTTGGTGTCGGTCATCAACACCGCAGTTTATGTCGATTCTGACCTATCTCGAGGACTATTACTCATTGTTTTGGGGTTCCAAAGCGATTTCCATGGTTGTCGAACCACAAGGTGTGCTTATGTGTTGGTCGCCAAGACGCGCAATTTCATCCGATCTGGCCCGTTTCTTGGACTACTACTCATTTTTGGAGTCACGTAGTGATTTCCACGGTTGACGATTCCTTGGGTGTGTTTACGTGTCTGTCGTCAACACTCACCGTTTTGGGGTCCCGAAGCGATTTCCATAGTTGTTGAACCCCGTTTTGTCAGATTATGGCCCGTTTCATGGACTATTACTCACTGATTTGGGGTCCCTAAGCGATTTCCATGATTGACGAACCCCAAGGTGCGTTTATGTATCGTTCATCAATAATCGTAAATTTTTCTGATTCTGGGCTCTTTGATGGACTATTACTCATTGTTTTGGGGTCCCCGAGCGATTTCCATGGTTGTCGAACCCCAAGGTGTGCTTACGTGTTGGTCGTCAAGACTCGCAGTTTGGGCCGATTCTGGCCCGTTTCTTGGACTATTACTCAGTTTTGGAGTCCCGAAGTGATTTCCACGATAGATGAACCCTAGGGTCCGTTTAGGTGTCTGTCATCAACGCCGCAGTTTATGTCCATTCTGACATATTTCGTGGACTATTACTCACTGTTTTGGGGTTCCATAGCGATTTCCATGTTTGTCGAACCCGAAGGTGTGCTTACGTGTTGGTCGCCAAGACGCGCAATTTCACCCGATTTGGCCCGTTTCTTGGACTACTACTCATTTTTGGAGTCACGTAGTGATTTCCACGGTTGACGATTCCTTGGGTGTGTTTACGTGTCTGTCATGAACACTCCCATCTTTGGTCGATTTTGGTCCGTGTCATGCACTATTACTCAGCGTTTTGGGGCCCAGAGCGATTTCCACGATTGACGATCCTAGGGTGCATTTACGTGTCTGTCATCAACACTCAAAGTTTTGGCCAATTCTGACTTGTTTCATGGAGTATGACTCACCGTTTTGGGGTCCCAAAGCGATTTGCATAGTTGTTGAACCCCAAGGTCCGATTATGCCTCGGTCATCAACACTCATAGTTTTGGCCGATTCTGGCCCGTTTCTTGGACTATTACTCTGTGTTTTGGGGTCTCAGAGCGATTTCCACGATTGATGATCCTGGGGATGCGTTTACGTGTCCGTCGTCAACACTTAGAGTTTTGGCCAATTCTGACCAGTTTCGTGGACTATTACCCACCGTTTTGGGGTCCCAAAGCGATTTCGATAGTTGTTGAACACCAAGGTGCGATTACGTGTCAGTCATCAACACTCACAGTTTTGGCCGATTCTGGCCCATTTCTTGGCCTATTACTCAGTATTTTGGGGCCCAGAGCGATTTCCATGATTGATGGTCCCCGGGGTGCGTTTACGTGTCTGTCGTCAACACTCACCGTTTTGGGGTCCCGAAGCGATTTCCATAGTTGTTGAACCCCAAGGTGAGATTATGTGTGGGTCATCGACACTCGCAGTTCTGTCCGATTATGGCCCGTTTCATGGACTATTACTCACTGATTTGGGGTCCCTAAGCGATTTCCATGATTGATGAACCCCAAGGTGCGTTTATGTATTGTTCATCAATAATCGTAAATTTGTCTATTTCTGGGCTCTTCGATGGACTATTACTCATTGTTTTGGGGTCCCCGAGCGATTTCCATGGTTGTCGAACCCCAAGGTGTGCTTACGTGTTGGTCGTCAAGACTCGCAGTTTGGGCCGATTCTGGCCCGTTTCTTGGACTATTACTCAGTTTTGGAGTCCCGAAGTGATTTCCACGATAGATGAACCCAGGGTCCGTTTAGGTGTCTGTCATCAACGCCGCAGTTTATGTCCATTCTGACATATTTCGTGGACTATTACTCACTGTTTTGGGGTTCCATAGCGATTTCCATGTTTGTCGAACCCCAAGGTGTGCTTACGTGTTGGTCGCCAAGACGCGCAATTTCACCCGATTTGGCCCGTTTCTTGGACTACTACTCATTTTTGGAGTCACGTAGTGATTTCCACGGTTGACGATTCCTTGGGTGTGTTTACGTGTCTGTCATGAACACTCCCATCTTTGGTCGATTTTGGTCCGTGTCATGCACTATTACTCAGCATTTTGGGGCCCAGAGCGATTTCCACGATTGACGATCCTAGGGTGCATTTACGTGTCTGTCATCAACACTCAAAGTTTTGGCCAATTCTGACTTGTTTCGTGGAGTATGACTCACCGTTTTGGGGTCCCAAAGCGATTTGCATAGTTGTTGAACCCCAAGGTGCGATTACGCCTCGGTCATCAACACTCATAGTTTTGGCCGATTCTGGCCCGTTTCTTGGACTATTACTCAGTGTTTTGGGGTCTCAGAGCGATTTCCATGATTGATGATCCTGGGGATGCGTTTACGTGTCCGTCGTCAACACTCAGAGTTTTGGCCAATTCTGACCAGTTTCGTGGACTATTACCCACCGTTTTGGGGTCCCAAAGCGATTTCGATAGTTGTTGAACACCAAGGTGCGATTACGTGTCAGTCATCAACACTCACAGTTTTGGCCGATTCTGGCCCATTTCTTGGCCTATTACTCAGTATTTTGGGGCCCAGAGCGATTTCCATGATTGATGGTCCCCGGGGTGCGTTTACGTGTCTGTCGTCAACACTCACCGTTTTGGGGTCCCGAAGCGATTTCCATAGTTGTTGAACCCCAAGGTGAGATTACGTGTGGGTCATCAACACTCGCAGTTTTGTCCGATTATGGCCCGTTTCATGGACTATTACTCACTGATTTGGGGTCCCTAAGCGATTTCCATGATTGACGAACCCCAAGGTGCGTTTATGTATCGTTCAGCAATAATCGTAAATTTGTCTGATTCTGGGCTCTTTGATGGACTATTACTCATTGTTTTGGGGTCCCCGAGCGATTTCCATGGTTGTCGAACCCCAAGGTGTGCTTACGTGTTGGTCGTCAAGACTCGCAGTTTGGGCCGATTCTGGCCCGTTTCTTGGACTATTACTCAGTTTTGGAGTCCCGAAGTGATTTCCACGATAGATGAACCCAGGGTCCGTTTAGGTGTCTGTCATCAACGCCGCAGTTTATGTCCATTCTGACATATTTCGTGGACTATTACTCACTGTTTTGGGGTTCCATAGCGATTTCCATGTTTGTCGAACCCCAAGGTGTGCTTACGTGTTGGTCGCCAAGACGCGCAATTTCACCCGATCTGGCCCGTTTCTTGGACTACTACTCATTTTTGGAGTCACGTAGTGATTTCCACGGTTGACGATTCCTTGGGTGTGTTTACGTGTCTGTCATGAACACTCCCATTTTTGGTCGATTTTGGTCCGTGTCATGCACTATTACTCAGCGTTTTGGGGCCCAGAGCGATTTCCACGATTGACGATCCCAGGGTGCATTTACGTGTCTGTCATCAACACTCAAAGTTTTGGCCAATTCTGACTTGTTTCGTGGAGTATGACCGACCATTTTGGGGTCCCAAAGCGATTTGCATAGTTGTTGAACCCCAAGGTGCGATTACGCCTCGGTCATCAACACTCATAGTTTTGGCCGATTCTGGCCCGTTTCTTGGACTATTACTCAGTGTTTTGGGGTCTCAGAGCGATTTCCACGATTGATGATCCTGGGGATGCGTTTACGTGTCCGTCGTCAACACGCAGAGTTTTGGCCAATTCTGACCAGTTTCGTGGACTATTACTCACCGTTTTGGGGTCCCAAAGCGATTTCGATAGTTGTTGAACACCAAGGTGCGATTACGTGTCAGTCATCAACACTCACAGTTTTGGCCGATTCTGGCCCATTTCTTGGCCTATTACTCAGTATTTTGGGGCCCAGAGCGATTTCCATG